>NC_141868.1:6670000-6982500 GCF_024713525.1 Acromyrmex echinatior
GTATTAATAGAAAGCCGTCGTTGAGGGGAAATTTCACGATGTCTTGTTCACTCTTTATCAAACCTAATTATTAAACAAGGTTTAACTAAATCGTTCAAGATGAAATGAGTGGTATGCTGTTCGCATCTCTACGTCTCTGAGAACAAGGATTAAACAACTCAGAGAGAACAAATGATGCGATCGTTAGAATAATCGCGAAAACATTAAGAAAGAATCGTTATATTAAATACATACAGGATCCATCTCGAAGTAGACTAGTTCTCCCCCAGTGAGGGCGATCACAACTTGACGTTGATTGACTGCACATTTTACGATCGTCTTCTTGCCAGGTGCCTTCCATTCATTAACACGCTTATCCGCTCGGATGTGACGTATACCGTCAGGATATACCTAAAAGAAATTTGAGATTTCAGATAATTCAGATAAATCATATATATCATGTATTTAATAATAAAATATAATATAATATAGATTCTATCATTGTAAAAATTAAAAGATCTTTGTAATATAGTTGTTGGGCCTGTAGTACCAGGAAAGTTTGGATTAGATCCGGAACGTTCCAACGATGCGTGAGCCCGAATATTTTAGCACTTTTTTGCGACCGGCACGTGGTCAACCAGGTGCCGGAGATACCGAGTGCAATCGAGAAAAATTATAATCCCATGCATATACCATTCTGTCCCAAAAATGTGAATTTTTTGCAATTATTTTGTCAGACAAAAATGTGATTATTTTTGTCAGATAATTAATCCAATTGTAAAGAAAGTTATTTAATTTGATTCAATTTATAATTCAAAATATGCTTTAGTGACCGAATCAAAATTTACTTACTTTAATTATACATTACTCTCAAACTTAACACGATATGGGATACATGGTTCACGCATGGAGCCCATCGATTATGATACGATATAATTTCCATGTGCATTGTACCTGCACCAATGCGTCCTCGCCTAAGGCGGAGCAACTCAAGGTCGGTGTTGTACCGAGAAAACCCGAGTCCGTCACTTCCTCGACAGTCTCGCCGATACTGAGTACGAGTGTGGCGTTCACGAAGGAGACTATGATGTATGCATCATATTCCTCTGCAATCAAAATTACAAAGCTCATTCTCAATACATAGGGGAATGCGTCGTTGAATCGAATATTTGAATTTGCACAGAGAGAGAGAGATATATATATATATATATGTATATATATAACATTTAGACGTCCTCGATTATTCGAAACTGCGCACATTCTCGTGGGGCACGGAAAGAGTCGACTTTTGTTTTTTATTAAATTTTTACCGAACAAAACGACTCTTACTCGTGCCAATTTCGCGCCGAGGTTCCTTACCTTTCGGTCATTCAGAGTTCTGTGGGTCAACCAATAGCGCGCTGGCATCCTGAAAGAGAGAACTGGTGTTTGATAAGAGTGTATCAAGCCACCAGGTTCATTAATATCTTTTTACAAAACCGATGCCGTTCGTCTTTTTAAAGCAAATTTTACTACTAATTTTCTTTTGCAAGTTATATTAAGTACTAGTGTTCTTACCACAAAGCTTTTCGCAAATTTATTCGAACTATGCTATTGAGCTACTTACAATCCACTTTCGTAAAAGAGAGTAAACAAAATCATAGAAATCTATGATACTTCTGATGCTGATTGCGTAGAATATTTTGTATCTCGTCGCTTCGCTTGTATAGAAAATTTTTGAAAAGAATAAAGATAGAGAAATGTGGAAAGTAAGATCTCAACAAAAGACAGCTAAAACTTATCGGATTATCGAATAGGCAAGTCAAGTGAAAACATGCAGACAAATTGTTTGAGACATAGAAATATCATTCGACTAACCATCGATTCTTCTTTTCACGGTCCAAACAGCGTTTGGATTACCAGGCAGCTCGCTCACGGCCATCTCAGAAACTTCGAGACCGTGGCGTAACACTCGCAATGTGGACCGCGGTCCTCGTCCGCAAGCGATGTACAATTGCGGCGTATCTTCGTTCGCCAAATCTGCTACCTACAGCCATGATCAAAAGTTCTTATAAACATCTGCTTCTCGTTTTCTCTCCACAAATACAAGGAAGCAAAAAATATCGTATTATGCTTATCTCTCTAGATGTTCACTTCAATTTGCAATAACAAACCAAAGGCGACGTAGAGAATTTTGCTATCGCACATTATCCCACAAGAAAGAGACGCACGAGTAACATCTCCTTCCTACTTTAAGTGCATAATCGAATAAAACTTGTACAGGGTGGTTACTAAGATTGTACAAAAAAAATCCTTGAGAATCCCTAGATTTTCCAGATGAGATTTTTAAAATGAAATTTTTGAAATAAAATGGAGTATAAACAACGCAAACTCTATGTATTCTGTAAATTAGTAGAGAGATTCAACAAGAGTATATCTGTTCTCTTTTTACAATCAGGGCCGCGAAGCTTAAAGATGATAAAGGTAATTATGTAATATAATATCATAAGTTACTCTATTCTGCTGTTACCCTAATTTTTTTAAAACTCGTTTTTTTTAAACCACTCATGAAAATGTATGTAAATGTACGCAAATATATAATGTCCCGCGAGATTTCTGCCAAATGCTTTTTGTATTGAATATTATCAGCTTTATAGCAAAAGACAAAAATGACTAATTTTCTTCTCATAAAAGAGTTCTGAGAATTTTTTCAGAATTTTTTAATACCATATTTTCTTATATTGGTAAAAAGAGTTGCCAATAAAAAAATGCTGTACTAAAAATTGATAAAAAATTTTGAAAAAATTCTTAGAACTCTATGAGAAGAAAATAAACAATTTTTGTATCTTGCTATTTTTCTGCAAAGTTGATAGTATTCGAGTAAAAAATTATTAAAAACTAATATTCGGCAATTTTTAGTAATTAATATCTCGTCAACAATTGCGAAAATTGCAAAATAGTAGAGGATTTTTTGACAGTTTAGTCCGCTCTATCTAGAAAAATCTGTTTGACAAAAATCTCGCGGGACATATAGGTTATATTTATAACTGATTGCAACATTTTTTTATTATCAAGATAAAAAAAAAACAATTATTAAAGACAGAATTTAAATTAAATAAAAATTCCAAAAATATTCTTGAATATAAATAAAATGCCATTTTTGATTTTCAAGATTTTTTTCTCTCAAGATTAAAATAAAAATTCTCTGAAAATTCTAGGTTTCTTAGGTAGTAAGCACCCTGTCGTATTTTATAAAATATTTTACCTGGCAAGCCATTATGGGCGACAGACTGTCCATTTCATCGACCAATACTAGATTTCGAAGCGGTCGCGGGGCGAAGAAGAAAGTGTCTCCTTCTTCTAACGGCATCGCTGAACTGAATTCGGGCTCATCATCGTCGTCTCCGAGATGCGCTATTTGATACAGATAACTAAAAAAGGACAATGTAATTGCGCCGCTCGCAATAATTTAAATGCACGCGCGAAGATATCAATACAATCTACAGTACTAACTGGTTTCCAAATTCCGAGGCGACAAACAGGAATCCCGTTTTCAAGACGCACATACTCGCTGCTACGGGTACAGTATCGAAGTACTTCAGCTTGATCTCAGTGACCATGTCTTCGTCCGTTTCGAGAGTAATCTTGAAGATATCACCCTGCTCCGTCTGTGCCAAAAAGAAGAACATGCTCTTTGTTTTATGTGTAGCCGAACACACAAATATCATTCCTCTCTCGGGATCGTCTAAATCATTACGGCGTCGCGGGATCGGACAACGTATGTCATGCTGATCCCCGAGATTCTTGTATGTAAGATAGTTTTCGGAGCAAATGAGCACACCACTTGGGCCGTCATTACCGCCAGGTACAGACACGAGGAAGTTAGCGTGTTCTTCTAATGGCTCACTGTACTTCCGCACTACGTGGTTCAGACCAAGATCAAGCTCATACAGCGTAAGAGTTTGCTGCGTTTTCACTGCTGCATCACCCGTGGGATCGCTGTCGGCTTCCTGGATAAATATTTTTACGAAATGTATAATATACATATAAATGTCAAATATACGCGCTTCATATACAGATAAGATTGCAAATCTAATCGAGTATCATCATATAAATAAACAGTTGTAATCAATGTTAATCAGTTGAAACACGGTATATAATCATATGATACATAATATCGATATCTGTTATATAATAAAAAAAATTAAGTTTACCTCGTAATCAATTTCTAAACACGCAAACATAGGATTCTCGAAACCAACGTCGACACCAACTGTATGATAAACTAGTGTGTTGCTCTTATGAGCTTCCAATGGAGAAGAGATTGTAAGACGGGCCTCGGCGTCTCTGTTAAGAATGTACACAAGTTTCTGTTTTTCGATAGCACCTAAAACAAAAATACCAAAATATTACACTCCCGATTTGCTTCAAGACAGTTGTAATTTTTATTATTCATAAAGTACCATCATTAATAAAAGAAGTTGTAATCAATGTTAATCAGTTGAAACACGAACAAAGTAATCATATGGTACTTAACAATCATATCGTTCATTTGTTACAATAATGTCACAATTTAAAAAAAAATCATAATATTAAATTACTTTAAAATGTAATTGTGTCATATTTTGTAAGTTTTAACTCAGGAGCCAAAATCACTGATGCAAAAAAAAATTCAATGTGATTTGTGAACAAGTTTCAGAGAAATGCAAAGTGTTGATAAGCTTAGACATATATCAGCACTTCACAATCTTTGAAATCGTATCCACATTGATTCTTTTTGTATCGATGGCTTTACATTTTGGCTCAGAAGTTAAAATTAGATAGTTTCTGTTTTAAAGAATATATGTAAGAATTATTTAATAATTCTTGTATATTTATTAAAGTGATAAAAATTAACTCGGAACATAAATGATCCATTCTATATAATAAAGGATCAGAAAACCAGAGAATATACTGTACCTATCATAACTGCTCTTCCTTTTGGATCAATGGCAAGATATTGGCCAGGAACGATGCGTCTACATCCACTTTTGCCAAAAGTCTCCTGATGTACCTTCTCAAAGATGTTCTTGGCAGAAATATACTCTAATATTACTATACGCCCAGAATCTGATCCAACGACAATATAATCCTTCGTTCCGCCGGTAAGTCTGAACGCCATGAGAGATCGAATAATGCCGAAAACCTCGACGGTCAACAGAGTGTGGACTTTTCCCGTATTCGGATCCGGTCGCAGCAACTCTAACGATTTACCACGGGAGACGAGGATCTCCTGCATTTTGCTGCCGGAGAAATTACCGTGCACTGCGTGCGTGATGCCCGTGGCACGTTGGAGGGTCAGATTGTACAGATACATCTTGGCCTACTAGATCGTTGCGTTTTCCTATTGCTTGATTGATCTTTCGAATAATTAATAAATGAATGGAGGGCTTTATGCTCTCGATAAAAGTCTCCGAGAGTCCATACTCTGAAATGACATGAGAAATTCTATTTAATAATTCGACACGACGCGGATCGTCGCTTTTACCTCAAAATTAAGCCGAAATGTACCGTTAATGAAAAAATAAGAGCAGCTACGTGAGCGGATGATCGTTAAGAATATTATTTTACCTCGATCGAGCCTTCAACGTGATGATGCTCGACGATGCCTCCGGATTTTCTCGTCGTACTTGGATGACCGGTTGTTCACACCGCTACAACCGTTGCGAGGGAGAGAGCCGGAGAGAAACCAGACACCAGACTCTCTTGGCGGCCATTCCTCTATTTATTTCGCCGGAAACGACGCGCGTCTGTTTCTTGCTATTGGCTGCAAAACTGTAGTTATGTAATCAAGTATAGTCGGACATAATTGGTTATTACCGTTGGAGCCTGTCAATCATGATGAAGGTAATAAACATTTCTTATCGGAAACTATGACTGTGTTCCAAAATTCACTGCCAGCGCTGAAAATTTACAGTTTACGTCATGTATATTATACATTTTCAACACTGACAGTGAATTTTGAAACATAGCTTATGTCTTCTAGAAACTTTAATTTATCCCTAGGAAACTAGTTCTCCTATTGGATGTCGTGTGTTGGACTAAAAAATTTGTATGAATCTTGAAAACAATTGTTCCTTTTAATGATTAATATAATTGATGATATATTAAACGTTTATTAAATAAAGAATAACTTTTTGTGAAAGATTAAAATAATAAAATAGTATCACTTGAGGCTATTTTATTTTAATCTTTCATAAAAGGTTATATTATTGTATATATATTTTTAATTTTAATATTATAAAATTCAAATACCATATAAAATGTATAAAAGAAGAGAAAAAATAATACATTTTTTTCTTGTAGATATATTTTAATCAATTAATAAAAAGTAGAAATATATTAATATTTTATTTTTCCTAGTATATTTTATTTTATAATATTTTATTTTTCCTTAACCATAATCGTTAAAATCACAAATAATGTATAAAATCTGCAACAAATTTTATAACGAACATGTTTAAGAAAATATCTAAATTCTATTCCGCTCAAACTTACGGAATTAGAATGGAACGAATTCTAATTCCTCAATTCCAAACGAAGTTTTGATAGATCGACTATTTGACAATTTATACACGGACTTAAGATCTGCGTAATTTTAATGTATTCAATTTTCAATTTAGTAAAAAAATATTATTTCCATCACATCACTAATAACTTTTATCGTAATTATTACCTAATTGTTATGTATGGAAATCTATCAGTATCGAAATTTGAATTTATTAAAATTCCGTAGTTCTTAATATATCTTATTCTAGCATTTTATTCTACTCTACTCTTCATATTTTCGAACGGGTTGCATCATAATCGGAAGAAACCGATTTTTTCTTTTCAGATTCATTCTTCTGCATCGGTTGTATTGACAAGAACTTGTATTTGTACACTTGCGGCACTAAGCATTCGAGAGCCATGTGAGTGATAGCGCCGGTAAAACCCCAGACACGATATTTTCCACCCAGGTAACATGGCAGGGTCACAAGTGATCGGCGGAAACTCGTGAAACTAATCAGCTTAGGATCGCACAATTTTTGCAGGCTAACTACGAACGCTTCTTCTACCTCATCAGGATTGATTTCCAGTTCTTTTGGCACCACCTCGCCAATGTAGGCTAGAACCGGCATCACATTAACGTCAGATTTGCCGATGAGATTCCCTGTAGTCCACACGTCGATCTTCTCCCTGGGAATCTTCAACTCCTCCCAAGTCTCTCGTAAAGCAGTTTCTTGCAGATCAACATCACTTTTGTCACGCATGCCACCCGGGAAGGACACCTACAACAGATATCCTTAAGAAATTTGTTTTTCTGTTATTTTCAAATTAAATTCGGATACTTGATTGTGCAAATTGTATTTCAATAATTCAACAATTAATTATATATAAGGCTCTGATATATATGAATATAAATTCAAATAATATGGGCTAATTCGAGACTTATTAAGTGGCTAATAATACAAAAAATTAATAAAATTCAAAGAGTAAAAATTTATGAATTTAGAATACATTAGTAAATGCCAACTAAAAATAATGTAACTATCAATGTTATTATAATTTCATACTGAATTGTTATATATAATATGTTATACATTAATTATATATTATATTATGTTATACATTAATGTTATATTTATATTCCTGAGCATAAAATTATCATATGATGTTACATGCTATTATTAGTTGACACTTACTGACAATTTATTTATATAAATTTATAACTTTTGAAATATTTATATGGATATTATACAAACAACTGACTTGTCCCCGATTGGATGTAAGTTTCATGGATCGCAGAGTATATAAGAATCCGAGTTCTCCTTTATGTAAACATAATGGGACCAACACAGCTGCTTCTGCTACATTACGCAACTTTGGCATCGGGAATGATTTGAATTTTTTGATGCAAGCCTTGCGATTGCTCTCTGAGAGCACCATCTCGACTTTCATCGGATCGACCATGTCAATATGCTGTTTGGACGCTATGGACTTTAAATAAAAATAATTAAAATATTTTTATAAGTATATAGAATCATATATATTACTTTTAAGTCCTAAAACTTTTTAAAAGTAAATCTTATACTGAAGAATAAAAATTTACTCTTAAAGATTAAAAACTGAGCCACTCTTTTTCAAGACTGACTCAATTTTCATTTTTAGAGCGAGATTCCATTCCAAAAAATTTAGAGAGTATATAGAATTAGTATATGCTTTAAATCAACATACATTAACATTAATAATTAGATGTTATGTTAATATATGTGAATACAAGTTATAGTCTTTTATTTAAAATTTCCCGCCGTTGACTGTAAGTCTGTGCATGTTGCACTTTTTGTATTTAAAATCTTCACTTTCTCTCTTTTGTCCGAATATACATTTTATTTCGTTTTAAATGCATAAATCTTTGAAAATTGTAACAACGCAAACAAATATCTTATATCTTATAGGTTTATTTTTTGTAGCTAAAGTATATATTTTTGTATTTAAAATGAAATAGGTATATGTTTGATATTTAGTGAAAGTGAAGAAAATAGTCGATTTTATAGTACAATTCAATACAGTAATTAACAAAGCTATATATTCGAAATTTGTCGAAAACGAGATAGAGAGTTTTAATGCAATTCAGTTTAATTCAATGCCGTGATAAAGAACAGACCTCTTGTCCAGCTTGTTCTATTTGTAATAAGTTTAGTAGCATGATGGCGGTCTGACGCAAATGCAATATAATGTTAGTGTCCGATTCGAGATTTTCTCTCACAAAGTACGGACGAGACACTTACGAAGGCACGTAGCAAAGGGCGCATCGACGCTGCGGGTGACTGCATCAATCGGCAGATTAACGTAAAATTAAATATCGATGGAGAAATTGTTAAAACCCGATTACGATGAAACACATGTAAACACACAGTGCATATAAAGATGCAAGTGAATGCTTCAAAGTACAAGATGCTTTAACAGAACTGTTATCAAGTTTGGAAAGCGATTCACAGATGTCTCCCTTACAGCTATTTTTATAGAGTTCTTAGGTTTGTTTTCTGTTCTTGCATTGGTTGCACTAGTTCAAAAAGTGTACACCAAGGGACTCCGCACAATAAAAGGAACAGGGCATAGAGAACAGAGAATAAGAATTTCAACCTATCAGAGATCATGTATTGTGAAATACACAGTTTGTGATAGGTTAAAATTCTTATTCTCTGTTCTCTGTTCCTTTTATTGTGCGGAGCCCCTAAAACGTTTTCTGTTCCCAAAATGGCGTCAGCGATGGTGTTTTTTGTTCCAGTGCAACAGAACTCAGTGCGCGAGTTCACTGTACTGGCTGTACTAGATCTGGAATTAGAGCAAATAATACAAGCACTAGTGTACACTAGTTCAGCCACAAAAAACAGATTTTGTACAAAGTGCGAGAATTGGTAATTATTTAAAAGACACCCTTCACTTTCAATTTCAATGAAATTATGCTCATTTGACGCGTTTTTGCATGAAACAAAAGAATCTGGCAATAAAATGTTGCCTAATTCCGCGAATCGAGATATTAAGCGTTGAAGTTAACGATTATTGAGGTTAGGAAATCTGTCAGTTATGAAATATCGCGATGAAAGCATGTGCTGCGATCACATTTTCATGCTTTATGGCTATATGTGCATTTTTTACTTAACTTCTTACAGTAATATATTAACGTTTGTATATTAATATTCAATTTTGTCTTTCTTTCGTCATTTAGGGACTTAAAATTTTTCGCATATAGAACAGAGCAAGCTTTCATCTTGAATAAAAATGCATCGAATCAGCCTAATTTCATTAAAATCGGAGGTGAAGTAATGATTCTAAATAAATACAGATTAAAATACGTGTAATAGCGTTGTATGAAATCGGTGTGACAGATTTCCTGCAAAAATGCGACAAATAAGCATAATTTTATTAAAATTGAAGGTGAGGGGCGTTTTCTAAATAATTATCCGAGAATTTATTAGTAATAAAATGATATATTGGGAGTACAAATTAGTTCGGTCCGTTTTTTTGTGTTCAAAAATGTATTTATTTCAAAACAAAATGAATGAACAGATTAATTAAAGTATTGCCCATCGCTGGCTACTTTTTCCCATCTCTCAGGCAATTTTCGAATTCCATCTCGAAAAAATGACTCGTCTTTGGAGGCGATCCAATTTTGGAGCCAATTTTCGATTTCTGCGAAAGAAGTGAACCAGTGACTTGCCAAATCGTACTGCATCCTTCGGAACAACCAGTAATCAGAAGGAGCAATATCCGAAGAATACTGCCGGTGCGGTAAAACATCCCATTTGAGCGTTTCCAAATATTTTTTTACGACTTTTGCGACATAAGGCCGAGCGTTGTCATGAAGAAAAATAACTTTATCATGTCTTTGCTCATTCCGGTTGTTTTTCTCGCAATGCACGGCTTAAACGAATCAGTTGTAGCCGATACCGATCGCCCGTAATGGAATCGCCAGGTTTCAGCAGCTCATAGTAAACAACACTCTTTTGGTCCCACCAGATACAGAGCATGATCTTCGAACCATGAATGTTCGGCTTTGGTGTTGATGTTGAGGTCGATGGCAACGATTGACCGGGCTAGCATAGTATTTTTTCTTCTTGGGGTTGTAGAATATCCATTTCTCCAGTCACAATCCGATGCAAAAAACCTTTTCTTTGAATCAGCTGTTCGCAAGTGAAAAATCGCCTTTCAACGTCTCTCGGTTTCAGTTCATAAGGCACCCAATTTCCTTGTTTTTGAATTATTCCCATGGCTCTCAATCGTGCAGAAACGGCTTGTTGAGTTACTCCCAATGATTCTGCATGCTCCTCTTGCGTTTGACTCTGATCTTCTTCAAGTGATGCCTCTAATTCTTTGTCTTCGAATTTTTTTGACTATTCAGAGCGAGACTTGTCTTCAACGCTGAAATCTCCATCCTTGAAACGTTGAAACCATTCCCTACATGATTTATCAGTTGGAGCAGTGTCACCATAAACTTCGACAAGCATTCGATGAGTTTCAGCTGCACTTTTCTTCCAATTAAAGCAGAAAATTAGAACCTCCCGCAAATGCTGCTTGGTTAACATAAAATTCGACATTTCAAACACAGTAAAAATCAAGGTTTTTGTATGAAACTCAAAGCGATATAAACTGAATATTATTAGCAAATGTCTAACCTTTCTGAAAACGCCAAAATCAGCTGTCACTATGAACCATTCACAATTGGAGTCATCTTTTGGAAAACGGATTGAACTAATTTGTACTCCTAATAAAATTTAAAGACATATTCTAATATTATACAATAATCGATCATTAATGAGAGATTAAATAATAAATAAAAATATTATTTAATATGTAATTATACGAAAAAAATCTATTACTTATACTGTTGAATCAAAGATTCTTATCTCATCGAGATCTTCATTTGACGTTAATAGATCCATAAGATCTTCTATTTCATCAATCGTATTAATGCAGTCACTTCCAGCCATTTTTAATGTTATTATTCTATAACAATAAAATTCTAATTATTATTAAAGCTAAAAAGATATTCAATTAATATAAAGCAAGTAGAATTTTTTTCATTAATTTTACGTGTTTATGTTTTATACAAAATTTGAGAAGATATCAGTACACTGAAAAAAATGTATGTGATTTCATATGGAAATTACATGTATATAACCGGAAAATTACTTAAATATGACTTCTTTTCCAGAAAATTTCCTGTCATATAGGTAATTTTATCAATATACGGTCATATACAATATAATTTTTATGTAAAATTACATGCATTTTTTTCAATGTATTAAAGATGTATTAACTAGTAACAAATCAAAGAGAGAAATCTTTGCTTTATCTGGTCAATTAAATATTTTTGTTGCAATCAATATAAATTAACCAATAAATTAACCATTGTAAATGTACAAAAACTTTTATGAGTTTTTGTGTTTTATTACTTCTTTATATATAATTTCAATTAAAATATACATATTAAAGTATTATTTAATAATTTGGAAATATTAAAAAGGATCAGCTTAAATTTAAGATTTTTAAATTTATTTTTTATAATTATTATACAATTTATATTTTTTCAAATTTTTATAAATGTTTTACAAATACACTGATTATATATTTATGTATAATTTACTCGTTTTACATCTTTTTTAGTATAATTTTAGTTGTACAAATTTTGCGATCTACCTATAGCAAACACCAACTAATAACAATATAATTGTTAGTTATAATGTTCTACTCAATAATATAACATGTAACATATTATAACAGTTATACAATTATATTATTGAGGAGGAAAATTGATAAATGTAAAGGTTATATGTATGTGTTAAAGACATTTGCTGGTTATGCAACAAAAAATCGAAAACTTTGTAATCTGCAATGTCAATCATAATTTTGTCACTTTAGAATCTCTTTAATAATCTTCTACATTAAAGAAGATGAGAATCAGACATTAAAATGAATCAGAAATGGTTGAAAAATGACTTTTAATGATCATTTTGTCATCATTTTGATGTCATAATGATATCAAAATAATTTCAAAATATCATTTATCATTCGTTTTAACGTTATCATGATTTGTTATTTTGCTTCGATGTTACGAATTATCTCTGTGTCCCTGATGAAGTGAACTAAAATGAATATATCATGAAACGTTGACATTTTAATAAAAAAATGGATCTTGACACACCATCACACACATATAGCTTCTATAGAAAGTACCATGAAAATCTCAATTAAAAGCATTATCAAATGTATACACAAATATGACGAAATTAATAGCAGATATGAAATAATATAGTTTATATATGCATTCACGTTACCTGATGTATATAATATTAATGAAATTATATTATATTATTTTTAGAAAGCGTCCTTTATGCGATTTGCAGATATTTAATTTGCTTCGAAGTAATATAGGTTCCTTTTGCTGCTCTAGTTTTCTTTTTCCTTCTTTATTTGGTCAGGAGTCTCAACATGGGACTAATGCAGCTAGAGATATCAGTGAATAAAATTCGTTGGAGAGCCAAAAGTGATAAATTCATGCCAATGCAAAATATTGTTGCAGAATTAGGAATTCCAAAGCTACCCTGAGCAATCCATTGTGATTCGTTGAAAAATAACTGAAACAATAACTGAATGACGTTTAATCGATAAAAACAAGTGAAATTCTATATTTGATAATAGTTTCCATGGAAATAGGTGAAGATATGAAGTTTCAAGCGTAATATCGAGATACATTTGATCTTCGATTATTTGTTTTTTTGTTTTTTTTTTTAGAAGAATGAATTATTAAAATATTGTTGATAAATTTATTTTGTCAATCCACTTATTTATTTGTTATATGTATCCTTTTATTTTATCATTTTGAAATGTGATTATTTTTTAGATTAGCTGGATAGAACATTCAAATCACCTGAGATCTTAAATACAAGACAGGTCTATGAATATTTCTCAAAATATTAGTGCTCTTAATTATATTTTTAATTATTAATTTATTATATAATAATATACTATAAATGAAGCTTTGTAACATAATAAACAGATAATATAGAGATAATAGAAAATGACGTAAATTGCTATTTATTTTGAACACGGGAATAATATTAAGACACAATCTGTTTGAATGAAGTTTATTCCAAATCTTCCACAACGGCTGTCATTATTACTATTAATATTATTACTATTTTTTACTATTGCTTTATTATTATTCTTATATATATTATACACACATAATCCTCAATATGCACGTGCAATTTACATACATACACACGCATTCATGCAGCCATACGCAAGTTTTTACTTTAAATATCGGCCTTATCACATATGCAAAAACAATCGGAGCGAGTAAGCGTAATCATCGCGATTATCGACGCGATATCACCATCGATTTATCTAATAGTGACGATACAAAAATTAGATCAACTTCTTTTAACTACATTTTTTACATTGTACATTTTTGCTGCATTTAAAAGAAAGGAAAAAATATATTTAAATCTCCCGACATTCAGAAGAAGAAAAATATAAAAAGTGCAGTTAAAAGAAGAAAAGGTAACATATTTATTTTAATACGTTACGATATAGAATTAGTATTTCTTTATGGATCTCAACGACCAAAAATGACAAGAAAGAGCAATAATGAGCGGAATGTTAGAAATAAGAGAAAAGTGTGTAAGATATGTATGCAAGAAAATGTGAATAGAAATGTGTTTGTGCTTTGTTAGCTAAATTTGTGCGGCTTTTTCTTTTTTGTATTAATAAAAATTATTTTGTTGCAGATATAATTAATGGAGTGTCCTAAACGTTAAAAACTTCCGTTATAAGGAATCTGCAAATGCATGATCTTCTTAATGATAACTTTAAGATCTCATTTCCAAATAGTCTTAAGAACTTGCATTAATTTTCATCACATTTCCCACGTAATGTCACCAATCCGCTCGAAATATTTTCCCCCTTTTGTTGTTTCTTGAAATTTGTATTGAAAAGAGGAAAATTGAGAGGAAACTGCAAAATCCAAGGAACACAAAAATCAATAAAAAATGACTTTATTTTAATTTTTAACGTCAATAAACAGTTAAATTTCATAACAAAAAAATCATAATTTTGACTTTCCCGACATCAAAATAAAGTCATTTCAACTTTCTCTTAACTTGATGTGTTTCCTGGGGAGAAGCGCGATGAAACCTTCGTGCAATATTTTAGAAATTCTACCCAGAAAAAATATGTATTGAACTCGGCAATGAGCTCTTCGATACATAAATTCATCGGATAAATAAATTTTTCGTTAATTTATCGCAACAACGAGCTGATGGACGTGGTCACACGTTGGAGTTCGCCTCTCTCCACGTGACCTGGCTGCCGCCAAGATTCTGTAGACGTAGACTATTGACGGGACTGTCATCACCTTCATAGCCGGCGTTCACGTGGCCCGTCCCCGACGTCGCACCTGGATGTCCCTCAAACACATCCTTCACGGATATCTGACTACTGCGGGATGGCCGTCCTTGAATTCCTAGGGGATTACCCGCCACGCCGTAAATGTTGTTCGCGCCCAGGGTCTGCATCTGCGACTTCCGGCGCATTGCCATTATGCTGTTGCGCCTGCCTTCGAACGCCTTGAACGCCTCTCGCGTCGACATGTTCCTTGATAGGCCTGGAATGAAGATTTTCATTTAATACTCGTATTACAAAGCTTATAGGATTTTTAAGTATAGTGGGTTTAAACCTAATCCAGGTTAATGACGATATATACTCTACTTCGGTTCCTAATTAGATAGATTATGGTACTTTTGAATTAATCGATCTTGGTTGGGTTCAAACTCACTACACTCGAAAACGCTATTAGTTTTAAGAATATTAATCTTTTGTGGATTAATCAATTCATTTGAAATCATCCCCTTTTATATGAACATATTATTTTCTCGATTTTTATCGAGACTTGACTTATGGGATAATTAGATTATTTTTGAATTTTGGAATTCTCTGAGTTCAGTATCGAACTTCGAAAACTTTCTTAGAAAACAAATTCTTCTTCAAGATTTTTGTTAGAAAACTCCCGTCTTCAAAGGGTTAAGAATATATTAATACATATTTGAAATGTTTTTTAATTCTATTTTATCTTTATTTTGGGAGTCATTCGTCTTTTGCTTACCTGCGCCCTCATTCATGCTGAAAAAACGTTGCCTGAAGGCCACGTCGAGCGTGTTGATCGCCTGCGTCTTTCTACGACTCTTTTCCAGATTCCGGATCGTTTTTCGTCTACCGGGCCCGCTACCACTCTCCTCGTAATCACCTTCTATTCCGTCCAGCCTTTGGAGGTCTCTCACTATGTCAACTGCGTGTTTCGACAACAAGGCTTCCTCAGAGAGATCCTTTGTCTATGAAGATCATTAAGCATTCACGTGAAGCAGCTCAAAGAATATCAAGTTATTACAAGAAGTTCATCGTTTTTACTAATTTTAAGTTGAAACGACAAACTCATGCAACTATTTGCAACGCGTATAATTTTATAAGAAATGTAAATGCACCTTCTTGTAACAGTCTAAGCTGGTGCTGGCCAGAATGTGGGCTAGTGTTCCGAATCGATGGAACAACATCGCGGTGAACTGTATGACCAATATCAACGCGAAGAAGAAGACAAATACGAGACCGATTGGCTCGAGTTGTAGGTACTCCTTCGAGATGTGCACCTGAAAAATCATACGTGTGTAAAATACGTTGCGATACGCGATCAAGCATTATTTTTAAGAAGCAATGCCTGTGGTAATCGAAATCAAGTAGATACGTCTACTCATTTAATTTAAAATAAAGACTTTATTTTATTTAATCTCCAAAAAACTTTAAAATTTTAACTTACTAATGTAATAGTAACTTTAATAACAATTTAAACTTTAATAATCATTAAATCAGCGGTTTTTGACAATTTTTAAAAATTATTTTAATTAAATTCTAATTTTTTAAATTTAATTAATTAAATTAATTAAATTAATTTAAAAAGTTATTAAAATAAGCTAATTTAAATTAATCTGAGCTGATTTTAAATTTTACAATTATATTTTTTCGCGATTTGTAAGAAACTTTACTTAAAATTATTATTCGACAAAAAACGGTAATAATCGATCGATCGCCATCAGAAATTGTTTCTTGGTGAGAGCGTGCATCGATTAAAAACAATTAAATATAAGAACAGGTCGTTAGCAGTTAAGATTCCGTAATCATCAATGTTTTCGTGCGTGTTAAGATTAACACACTTATGTACATACATATACAAAATATATACACGCGCATACATAGACTTATGAATGACGTAAGACGGGCTCGGTTGAATCCCCGATGCGAAGACACTGAAAGCAACCATCGCGTTACGCGTACGTTAGTGGTGCTCGTTCGCTGCCACAACTGACAGTATGGTGCATGGTCAAAGTTAGATACACAAACAAACGAGAAAAGAAATGCAGATCCGAGGCTCTACAGGTCCAAGAGGCTTTGTAGAGTCTCTACAATTCTAAGACTCTTACATAGAGAGACAAATTCATGTCGTTTAATACTACTCAGTTAAATTTTTAATAATAATTTAAATTGTGGATTAATATTAGTTTTTTAATGACATTTAAATTTATATTAGAAATGTATCAATATTTTAATAATAGTAACAATTTTCACGTAATAATAATTATTACTAATAATCTTTAGGCATTATTCAATTTAGATGATAAAATAAAATTAATAATTTTTAAATATCATATAGAATAAAAGCGTAAAATTATTTTTTTTACAAAATCGAGAATTGAAGAATTATTTCTGCTCAAAAATTATTAGCTTTAATTCGAGATAAATAGATCTCTCGATGTTCGTCTCTACTTTTACGTCAATATGTAATTAAATTAATAAAAATTAATTTAATTTCATGAATCGATCTCGTATCATTTTGGTGAGAAGAGGCAAACGGGAAGATGTTATTGTGACATTAATCTCTGGTTATTTCTAGTCGGGATCACTAGAAATCGTCTCCCACGCCATTCCATTCCATTCCATCCGACCCATGTGAAGTACCTGTGCATAAGAATATTAATCGAAGACTTTCCACGTGCTGTCAAACGAGTCAGTTGGGTTAATGACATAACAATGTATGTATATATTGAATCAGGTGCAACGTCATCACCGAGATATAGTACTCGCCCCCGACGCGTTGGGATGCTCAGGTAATCCAATAAACCGATAATTTCGAGACACTCCAAATTTTCTTAGATTCAAAAGCCTAGAGACACGAAAATTCAAAATTCAAAATAAAGAATCAACAAATATTTTCAGAATACTTGAGCAACATAATTTTTAGCAAACTTTTATTATTATTATTATTACGATTTTTATTAATTATCTTTGAATTAATTTAATTAACTAATTAATTCATTAATTTTAACTAATTAATTACTTGTTGGTAATTATATTAGTAATTATAGTTTTTAAAAATAATAATAGAATTATATAATAACGAAGATAATTTATTAATTAATCTCTTATATTAAATATTTGCTAATTTTGACGAGTTTTATTTGCGAAGTTTAGTCTTAAGGCTCTTCCTGACTAATCGCGGCGGCCGTTGAGAAATAACACGTTAATTTATGCTGCAAGCCATTTATAAATAAAGACAATTTGGATAAATGACAAGATTGCTTTAAAATACCTGTAAAAATAGGCAGAAACTGTTCTTTTCTCCCTTAATGGGCAGTAAATGATCATAAAAGGGAGATAAAGTGAATCTAATTTCGGTAGAAACACACGGTTTGAACAACTGTTGAAATTAATGAAATATATACTTTTACGTATAAAATTTCAGGGTAACTATAGTTTGTGCCCATTTTTAGTACTTTCTTAAGTACGAGACACGGCACATTTTCACAATTAAGCAAATAATAACGAAATAGCTTGCAGCATAAATTTTGTTGTCAAAACGTCACTTTTCCACGCCTATAAGTTCAGCCATTTATCTTGACAAGACGTTGTAACACACACACACAAGCCTATGTACATGGGTCCTGCTTATGTATGGCTACCGATTTCGTCACATTTCGCCAGGCCGCCGACTGATTTTGAATTGCATGCTGACTAATCAGGAGCCTTAATAAAAGAAAATGTTAGAAATGATCATCCGGGCGTATCGAGGGCGGTTTTAACGAGACACCGTGTGTATGGAACACCACCCTGGCACCGACTTAATCTTTTTCCCTGATGCTTGATCATCGGATACCTCCGAGGTTTCCTCGACGTAGGTGATGTTGGTCTTGACGCCGAGCGGCCAGACAACGTGCAGCTGATCCTTGTTCAGCTGTAGCAAGAATACGATCAGAACGAACAACGCATTGAACATTAGAAACGCGAACACGCTCTTGTTGCGTAGTTCTATTAGATCGGCGGCGATGCGGGTCTGTTGCGTGTGCGTGGAGAGAAATGCGAGAGAAACAGAAAAAAAGAGACGGCACAAGATTAGAATAGTAAGTATAAAAGACTCCGTCGATCAGTCCATCGATCCGTCGATCCTTCGTTATCTCAGTTAATAATCCGTTTGATCGATCATTTGTCTCGTAAATCTAACTTTTAAACGCCTTTTCAGTATGACATATCCAGCTTTTCGTTCCTTAATGCTTTTCCAATGCTTTTTCCATTATTCCCACACGGCATTCATGAAATATTTATATGAATCATTGTTTGATGTATTTCTGAAATATTTGTAAACATTTGTAAAACGTTTTAAAATATTTCACGAAAATATTTTAGAAATACTGCAAATATTGTAAGAAGAGGATACTTCAAAAAAAACTCTGATTTCCTGAACATATTTATATTTTTTAAAAAATTCATAAAAATCTTCTGAAATATTTCAAGTTGTGGGCTATCTATTTTGTTAATAAAATATATATATATATATATGTGTTTGTTGATATCATTTAATGTCTAGTGTTTCGATTAAAAAATCTTTTTATGATATGTTTATATTTTTATAATCAAATTGGGTAGGATATGCCATATGTATTGCTCTATTAGTGAGGCGTTTAAAAGTTAACACACAGATTCAAATTGAAGTTCAAGTTCATATCGTTAATGTGCTTGAGATAAAGCCATGATCGAGGATACGAGGCGCCGACGGAGCTGGTTTTACCTCCATAGTAGTATGATCATATGTGACGTTCGTCTTGATGCCGAATGGCCACTTGATGTGCAACAAGTCTTTGTTCAATTGCAGCAGAAAGACGATCAGGACGAAGAGGGCGTTCATCATAAAAAACGCAAAGACACTCTGGTCGCGTAGGTCCTTTAGATCTTTGGCGATTCGTGCCTGATCGGAGCAGCATGGCGTATATTAATTCAAATAGATGAAAAATGCGTAATAAATAAATACTCTCTGCGAAACATAAAAATTTTACTTCAAGGAGCAAACTTTCAATTTGGTTCAAATCAATTTAATTATTATATTTTCTTCAATTTCTATTTTGATTTTATTTGGATCAAATTGCTTGATTTAATTGTTTATTTGGCTTTACAAAGAATTTCGTAAATTTATTTTACGAATTTAATTTATTTACGAATTTCGTAAATTTATTTTTTCATCCTTGATCAACAGCTTGCAGTAACAAAGACGTATCGCGGATTTTATTGCGAGAAAAGTCATTCTAGTCTCGAAAAAAATTTTTTCTTATTGTATCACAAAATTAATTCATAGTAATTACATTAGAATAATAAAGTAAAGGACTCTTATAGTAATAACAGAGTTAATATATCGGCAATAAGAGTAAAAAATTATAAAATTAAAAATAAAAATTACATATATTGAAGAAAAGATTATTTTATACTTTACAAATCATCATATTACAAAAATAACAAGAATTTACATAATATATTTCGGCTACAAGATTGAGTCATTCTCAGATATATAAAAAACAATTACAAATTCTTTTAGGAATAATGTGAAAACACAGTAAACAATTAAAAATAACAATGGTTAGAATTTGAGAAGATTTGAGAAGTAGAAGCTCTGGAAAGATTTTCACTCGGCCTCTCAAATTTTCTCATTTTTATTTTTGTAATATGATGATTTTCTAATCATTTTTATTTTTGCAATATGATGATAAAGTATAAAATAATTGGTCTTTTCTTCAATACATGTAATTTTTATTTTTAATTTTGTAATTATATTAATTATATTGTTTTGTAAAAACTTATAAAATTTCAAGTTGAAGTATAAATAAAAACCTTTTTGATTACTACACGTAAAAAAAAAAAATGTAAAATATAATAGTAAAAAATGACTGAATCCCTAAAATTAAAAATTACAAATGATTTTAGAAAATAAATTTTAATAAATTCCTTCGCATATTTCTTTTCAATACAAGTTTAAGAAAAAAATTGAATAAAGTCCCAGTGTATCGTCATGTTACCTTCTCCGCTTTGTCCTCATCAATCGGGTAAAGATATTTCTCCAACAGATCCTTCCAGAACTGCTCTTCCTGCATCGATAGCACGTCCACCTCGCCCTTCTTCAGACCCTTGTCGGTTAGCCAGTACGGTCTCGAGAGGAAGTTGCTGCCATCACGATTACCTTCGGTATTCTGACTGGTCACCGTCTCTGTCTCGCTACCCTCCTCGTCCTCGGGATCTTCGCCGATGGCACCCAAGTGATCAGCGGTGCGCGAACCCACGGAAGAGGGTCTCCTTCGTCCGGAAACCTGACTGTGAGGATCTACCGCTCTTAAAAAAAAAAAATCACAAAATTAACTTTGGTAGAAATTTTATGCATTTTTGAACAATCATTAGATAGTTATATTAACTCTGTCTACAGTAACTAAATAAAACTAAATAAAACTACTTAGGATTTCAATCAAGGGAATGCTTTGTTTGCAGTTACTGCGGACAAAAGATGCGCAAAATCTGAATCTATTTACTGAACAAAAATGGGCCACTAAATGGACTACGCATTTATATTTCGACACATTTTTCGACATTTTAACACGAGTCTTGATCAATGCCTCCAATTCTGCATCTTCGAAAATCTTCTCTCTTCCACCACTATGCCGGTCTTCGACGTCAAAATCATCGTTCTCGAAGCGTTGAAACCACTCACGACACGTTCTTTCACTATTAGGCCTCACCATAAATATTTGAGAGCATTCGATGAGCCTCAATCGCAGATTTCTTCATATTGAAGCAGAAAATTAAAACCTCCCGCAAATGACGAGAATTTGGCTCGTAAACTGACATTTTTAATCGAGAACAACTTTATGATACAGACACAAATCTACTAATGTTTCTATGGGGTTATGTTGACAGATGCCCAAGTTTATTGTATGACGTCTATGATCTATTTATTTCGACCACCACTTACCGCTAAAGCCATCTATAGGAAAACGGCGGAAGCAAAGTTGTACACCTAAATATGTAAATATTTGAACTAAATAATCACTACAAACTAATTGCATTTAGTCAAGTTAACAACTTTTTTCTCAGTGTATCAAGTATCTACGCAAATTGTACATATTTTTACCAGCAAAATTGTTTTGTCACTAAATAAAACTATTTAGTTAAATAATACTATTTAGTTAAATAGTTAACTAATAGTTTTATTTAGTGACAAAACAATTTTGCTGGTAAAAATATGTACAATTTGCGTAGATACTTGATACACTGAGAAAAAAGTTGTTAACTTGACTAAAAAAATGAACAAGAACATAATATTTTACGTAGTATTGGTTAATAAGAATACAAGAAGATAGAACAATTGACTATAGTGAAGATTAGAACAATTGACTATAATAATTAGTCAATTTCTTACTTAAAACTTAAATTTAGGTTTATTGTAGAAAATCAAAAAATAATGTAATGACATTGCTTTATATATATATTGAAAAAAACACTAAATTTAAATAAACATATTTAGTATATAAGTAAATATTTATTTAGCACTGTTCAAAGAAATAAGTAATAAGATTTAGTAAATTTTTTTTCAATGTGAATCAAAAAGATATTTTTAATCTACTTTTATAGAGTTCTGATATTTTCTAGCGTTAGTGTTTTCAAACGTTACTCACACAATTCTGAATCTTTCTCGCTTCGTAATCTGAAGTGCCTTTCACTTTTACGAGATCTCTCTAAAGACATCATTTTACGTCTCTATGATTTTCGACGATCTTTCGTCAATTCAAATACCTTCTTATGCAGATTCTTTCTTACCTTTCGATAGTCTCGAGCCTTTTGCCGAGCTGCTCGAGCGACTCAGCGATTGCTACGAGTTGTTGTTTCTCGGCGGATGGCTTTCCATGGGTGCATAGCAAGCATTTGAACAAGCCGGCCAATGATATCTCGATGGATCCCTGATCGTCATCGTTGTTACCCGCACCATTCTGTAAGAAGCCAAGCAAGGACTTCTGCTTGGCCTTACGCTTTGCCTCCTCTGCTTCTCGCTTCTCTTGCTCGAGTTCCTGAATCGCACAAACGATCATGATAAACGGAAACTTAGTCGCCGTATGTTTCTCGTTAAGTTGTGAGGGATTAAATTAGTTAAATAGATCATATATACAGTAGAATATTAATAAACCAAAGCAACCATCCACAAACGATTTGCCTTTAAGAAAAATATTTCATTATGAGTGGAATAAAGTTTTAGTAATAAATAATCTTTTTTCTAAATTCATATTCATTTAGTTTTATATTTATACATTTAATTGTACATTTCAAGATTTTAATTATCTAATAATTAAATTAATAAGTACGTCAAATTTTATTTCTAATTTAATTTATATAATATATCCAATATCTTTACAATTTTATCATTAATTCTAACTGAACCACTTGCAAAACCAATTGCAGATCATTAAAATTAATTGACTCAAATTAATAAAATTCTTAAAACTTTTAATTTCTTATATTTTTTAATTTTCTATAGAAATCTTAATTTTATAGTGAATTTCATTTTAAAAAGTGAAATTTTAAAGACTGAAAATTGAGTCACTTTTTTCAAGATTAGCTCAGTTTTAACCCTTTAAAGTGCGATTCCACTTAAAAAAAATTAGACAGTAATAAATTAAAATTTTCGACGCGCCTTAATCATAATTTTCTAACGGGTTAATTAAAAAGCATAAATAATATTCTAATATCTATGTATGTACAAAGTTGCGAAAGTCGACAGGAACACTCGAACCAGTATAAATCAATTGGAATTAGTAAAGGGAGCGAGATTAATTACCATGTTGTTCTTCTTTGTTACAATTTCCCGCGTGCCCCATGAGATGTTGTTGAGATTGCAGAGTGAATATGTGATTAATAGCACGTACATCGAGGGCACCGCCAGGTAATAGATCAGACCGTGCAGCAGGCAATTGATTTCGTACGGGTGTAGAAGGCCCGCAATCATAAACTCGCCCAACATGAGGAACAGAAACCACGCACTTGGCGACATTACGCTCTCCTGTATGATATTTATCGCGAATGCAATGATCACCGCGGTCATCACGATCGCGTATATGGTGCTGATCACGGCGGCTATTACCACCTGTCATTAAAGACCGCAAACCTTCGTGTGCGTTAGTCGCTTTTCAGTTCTGAGTTAAGCAAAGCTAAAGCTGAAGCGTGACGTTCTCGACGAAGCGAATGATTGGGGATTGATTCATTTAACGTGGGAATCTCGAGATCATCTCCTTATTTCCGGAATACAGCCTCATCTGGTTCGTGAATTGAAGATTATTAAAGTTGCTTTAAGTGCTTTACTAATAAAATTAAACGTGAGATAATAGATCCTATTTATTTGATAAATAATATTAACTGGAAAATATAATAAACATTGAACTAGAAAATTGTAAGATTTAAGTAAAAATATTATTAGATACTGATTCTCTTTTTCATGGAACATAATCTTCTTTGTGTTAAAAAAGTATTATTTTTAATAAACTTAGACTTTTAGTTGGTATCAACTGAGAAGTTATTCTTACTTTGCATAGCAACTCATAATTTCATAATTAAAATAAATTCGAAATATGAGGTGTTTAATATTTTTCGTAACAACGCTGATATTGTATTTATATCCTGGAAAAAAATATCAAAGTGAGGATCTAAAAATCTGAACCTTCACCATTTCAAAGCCCCATTCACCAGAATTACACTTCTATTTATATAGTTACGACTCAGTGTCAAAGTAAAAAAATAAATTTAAAAAATGGAAAAAAAAGGATCGACACTGACGAACCTTCTTGGTCTTTTTCGTTTGGACCTCCCTGGTGCCCCAGGATACAACATTAAGATTGATGATGGAGTACAGTATGAGGAGCAAATACATAGACGGAATGGACAATAAATATATGATGCCGGGCACGATGCACCAGAATTCTTGCGGATGTAGGCAGGCTGCTATGAAGAATGAGCTCGATAATGATATTAAGAAGATCGCCGAGGGCGAGCCTATGCCGTCCTCGCCAAGCTGTAGGGCAGTACCTACGATCACCGCCATCATGATCATCGCGTACGCCGTCGACAGGATCTGGGCGCATAAAAGCTGAAAACCACTCACATTTAATTCCTTCCTGTCCTTTGAAAACATTTTTGGAACGGATTTGACTCAAAGAACACACAAAAGTTAACGAAACATCAATATTACTTTATTTTTGATTTTTAACATCAATAAATAGTGAATTTGTAATCAAGAGTCATCATTTTTATTTTTTCTTGGTATGTTCCTTGGATAGTAATACGTCAAAAGTCGCAAATGCTATACGGAAAATGAATTGACACTGCGTGAAAGAATATATTATTATTATTATGATATATTATTATATATTATGTGATATTATAATTAAGAATTTTGGTTCTGATGAAAGTGAATTCCACGAGCGAAGGACGATCACAAAATGCGCGACATAAAGCGGATATGCACGGACACTTGTACACAAACGCGATAAATCAAAAGGGAAATACTTACCTGTACGTTCGATTTGCACGTGAAGCAGACGATCATGAAGAGCAAGATGGGAATGATGTTGTAGTAGAAACTGGTCCAGTTGTCAATTTTGAAGGCAGCTACGAAGGCACCCACCAACATGAGGAAGATCGTGCCGGGTCCCAGAATCGTACCACCTGTTTTATTTAAAGCACAAAGATATTTTAATCGATGAACCTTTTAATTAAAATTCAAAGTATTTTTATATCCCAATATTTAAAATGATAATATATTCTAGATATACAGATATATTGTATGCATTTACAACGTAAAATTAAAATATTCTAATAGTTTTAAAATATTTTTTAATTAATAAAAAACATAAAATTAATTTTATACAAATATTTAATTATAATCTGATTTAATTCAAATGAAATCTAATATTCAACATAGTGAGTGAAGAACAATGTATAATTCAGAGAATAGAAAGAGAATTGAAAGAAGTACTTGCCCATCAGTAGAATTTGATACGAAATATAAGGCAGTGAGATATTATCGTTAATTTTGATTGTACGTTTCGCGTCCATCAGCAGATCCATAATATTTGCAATGGTGGAGGGTACCCAACGACGTCGTTGATTGTAGAACTCGTTAAATCCTTCCGGTGCATGGGTATAAGCATCACTCGCTGCAGAATACTCCACCTGGAGTGCAATATAAAAAATAAGATAAATTTTAAAATAATTATATTAATATAATAAAACTATTATGAAGACAAAATTATAATAATAATAAATCAATTATAACGTAATGAATTAAAAATTAACACAATGTCATAGCTTATTTCGAGTTATAATTAAATTAACTTTAAAATAATATAATTAACAAACGTTTCGGCTTACAAAGCCTTCTTCATGCTACAACGCAGAGATACAATCTTAAATTAACGAATAAAGGATAATGGATACAATTTCAGTCAATAGTAGATTAATTATGTTCATCGGTAAAATAGATTTGCCAAATTTCTCGGTTGAAATCGAGAATCCAGTTTGTCACAGACTTGTATCAAACGATTTAACTGAAGTATCCAAATGTTCCTAGCTTATTTTCATTTGACGGGATATTTATTGACGTTCGAATTTTTTTTATATGTTTTTATATTCTTTTATATTTTTTTATACTATTGTATGACACTTCACCATTGATGGTTTTTAAATTTTCGTTGTATCCGTTATTTTTTATTCGTTAATTTAAGATTGTATCTCTATCGTTGTAGCACTGAAAAAGGCTTTGTAAGCCGAAACGTTTGTTAATTATATTATTTTAAAGTTAATTTAATTATAGCTCGAAATAAGCGATGACATTGTGTTAATTTTTAAGAAAATATATGAGTATTTTTTACTCCATTTTAAATTGCAATGAATTAAATATAATAATGTATGTCAGACAGGATGAAGCCATGTAGTGACGAGATCAGTGCATACCCTGTAGCCTCGTTGCAATAGCAACGTGCATAGCCAACGATCCTCTCCTTGATCATACTGCACGTAGTGTCTCGCTTCGTCAGACTTAGTCGTGTATTTTTTCATCACATTGTCATCCATCAATGCCTTACCACGGAACAGTGAGAAGCATCCGGGACTGCAGAGCACGCAGCCGATCATGTGTTCGGTAGCCTTTTGTAGCCAGTGACCGATCGCGTACTCGAACATTTGATACCATACCATAGGGCCTAGAATATTTGCGAAACATCTTGTTTGTGATCGTTTATATGATTGCAATAGTTAATTCAATTTATTTTTTTTTGTTGGATCAATCATGGGCGTAAGAAAAATTAGACTGCGCAAATCCTATAAAGTTGTCACTATGTTGGTTTAGAGTGCTCGCAAAAATCTGCACTGATCTGCACATTTTGACGGTCTAGTTGCCAATCGCGCGAGTGACGGCTGTGTTCCAAAATTGACTGCCAGTATAATGCACGTAATATAAACTGCATTTTCAGTGCTAGCAGTAAATTTGAAATACAGCCGACACAGGTGTTCGGCAATGTAAATCTGAGATGGCGAGCTTGATTACGTGATCTTCGAGCAATCCGGGTATCAAAAATTACGTAATTCCGATTCAGAGCCACAATATTAAGTATATACAGTATGGACACTGAGCGTCGGCACCTTTGATGTAGTAGGTCCCAAATCACATGATTCGCCGCCATGTTGTAGATTGGAAAGGCGCTTATAAATTTGAGTTTTTATAAAACTAAAGAATGAATTTTCTAAAAAAAAAAAGATATAATTCGGCCGTGTGAAAATTGTTTATAGCGAGTATACTGTATTTTTAAATCAGAATTATCTAATAGTATAATGTTAATGAACATTATACAAGAAATAATGTCTGGAAATAATCGCCAAATAGGAGGCTCGCAGCGGTGTGCGCGGCGCGGGACGCGTATATACATTTAGTAGGCCGGGCAGACGCGCATATTCGGCTATCTTTAAGAATTAATATCTCATTAACTATTGGGGAAACTCACAAAATGGTAGAGGACTTTTCGACTCAGTTTAGTCCTCTCTATCTGTCCAAATATGAAATATTTGGCGATTATTTCCAGACACCCTGTATAAAAATAATATAATT
This sequence comes from Acromyrmex echinatior, assembly GCF_024713525.1. NCBI lineage: Eukaryota > Metazoa > Arthropoda > Insecta > Hymenoptera > Formicidae > Acromyrmex > Acromyrmex echinatior. Next base: position 6,698,046 of record NC_141868.1, read on the forward strand.
GAAAATTATAATTGAATAATTATGTATGAAAAAATAATATATTGCATAAAAATTGTAATAAAATGTGAAGTTGTAATTTAATAATACACACACACGCGCGCGCGCGCGCACACACACACACACACACGCACACATGCATACTTTATTACGAGAATACTTTATCGTATACAAATATAATAGTCTATACAATATAGCGTCTCCGAAAAAGTTTGATTTAATTTTTTAGTAAAACTTAATTTTATTAACCTTTTGCCATACTTTTCTTTTATAAATTAAAAAAAAATTAAGCTTTGTATGAACGACGTACCACGGCCCGTGGTACTCATGTTTGGCCCGATTTCCTTACTACGAGTCTCACACAATATAGGCGAAAGGGTTAATTATATTTTATAGGAAGGAGATCCAGCTAATCTAACCTAACCTGCAATTTTAAACTTGCTAAAAGCAGCTACATTCCTAGTTGGAAATCATGTAAATGCGCACTAAAAATTGGGGACCATATAAAAAGTTCAGTGTTTATACAGTGTATGTACTTATACTGTGACAGAGTAAGGGTGCAGTCCCATGTACACGGAATCAGAACGATGGAACGGATTTGTTACTAGAGATTTTGATTACTACAATTCTGTTCCGTAAGAAGTTTCTCTATTCGTCCCATGTAATCGGAACGGAATGAAAACGGACGGAATGTCGCCTCGGTCGCAAGCTAATTTGCTTAATTTAATCGATATTTCGTTATTTTAATGCGACTAAAGCAGTAATATGCATAATTTGTGTTATCTCACCTATATAACATTACTTTGAATAAAAAATACTAAATTATAAGAGTGAGATATATTTTGTTACTAAAATTCCATTGCGTTCCGGCAACATGGGATGGGTAGAGAAAATTTTTACGGAACGGAATGGAATGTTCAGCTGAGTTGATTGAATCTAAAAATTGAAACGAATATTCAGAAACTTTTTTTGTAAATCTACAATGATGGATGAAGAAGTAATGTTATTACTAATGTTAAAATTATTGTGACAAGCAAGAAATGTTGGCATGCTATTCTGATACTTAAGAGTGTGCGAAAATTTTATTTCGCTTATAACGTTTTATTGCAACAGCAGAAATATACAAAAAAAACGAAATTCTGGATACAGTCAATATTTACACAAGAATGAAGCGGCGCAAGTGACAATTTAGTCCTTGAAATGTAAACGACCGATCATGAGAAGTTTTTCAATTATTGTACTTCAGAATGTACATCGGAATAATTTAAAGAATTGCTGGCATTATAGTTGGACTATATATATAAAACATGGATATGTCATATTGAAAAATAAGAATTATTATTAATTTTCTCCTTCAAAGTTGTCAAATTCTCAACCATCAACAATAGCTGAATCGACATAGCTTGCAATCGACATGACATTCCATTGATTCCACATCGTCTCTACCGTTCCAGCCATGATTCCAGTGGTTCCGATACAGTAGAGAAACTTCTTACGGAACGAAATGTTAGTGAACTGATTTCTAGTAAGAAATCCGTTCCGTCGTTCCAATTCCGTGTACATGGATAGTTCAAATACACTATTTGTAAAATAGAAGTATTAAAAGAAATGAATGTATGTGTTAACGAATCAGTTGGATACATTATCATAAATATACAGGTTATGAATTTAATTTAGGCGCGAAAATTTGCATTAGCTCTGCGAGCTCAGTCTTTGAATCCGGAATGGATCGAGCAGCTTGATTGGCTCTAGAAATGTTAATACCAAACGAAAATGAGATGTAGCAGAAAGATGCGAGTTGCTGAACGATTTTCGAGGTAAAAGAGCAAACGCCTTCTTGCAACGCACCTGATGTTGTGGTTCAGGAGCGTGTTCCTATACCAGAAATGTACTGGGAGCGCACCTTCCGTCAAATCATTATTGAAATATGTTTTTTTATTAAATAATTTATTTTTATTAACATAAAACTTTCTATTGTAAATTTATTCATTGTTCCTTAACGATATACTTACATCTTAATGTAGTTTTCTTACATTTTTAAAATGTATTAGAAAACTATGTTAGATAAATACATAATCTAATACATTTTAAAAAAGAAAACTACGTTAAGATATAATATATCATTAAGAAACAGTGAATAACTTATATATAGAAAGTTTTATGTTAATAGAAATTATTTAATAAAAAACATATTTCAATAATGATTTGGCGGAAGTAAAATTGTTCATGTATGAATATGTATAAATATGTATAAAAATATATAAACACGCATAAATATTTACACATATATAATTATATATATATGAAATATGTTCATATATGCATGTTTATACATATCCTTCTTTCTTTTGTAAATTAAATCACTTTTTAGTGTAATATTATAGAAATAATAATAGTAATGTGAAAACATAAAAAATAATTAAAGGGATAATTTCCACATTATTTGCTTTAGAAAAAAAACAAGTTTGGAAAAATGTAAAAAAAATTGTTCATACATAATTATGCATAATTTTATATATAATTATTCATAAATAATTTTTTTACATTTCCTCAAACTTGATTTTTTTCTAAAACAAATAGTGCGAAAATTACCTTTTTTAATTATTTTTAATGTTTTCACATTACCATTATTATTTCTATTACACTAAAAAGTAATTTTACAAAAAAAAAGAATGTATGAACATGTATGAACATATTTCATACATAATTACACATGTTTATGAATATTTATGCGCGTTTATGTACGTTTATACATATTTATACATATTCATGCATGAAAAATTTTTTACCGGGAAGATGCTCCCAGTATATTTTCTGGACACATTTCTGAGCCATAATGTACGCGATTGGCAACTAGGCCGCCGAGCCTCGAGCGGTAGTGAGAGGACAGTAAACGGCGCCTGCAGGAATCGGCTTGAAATATACAGATTTTTACGAGCACTTGTGAGGTAGCTTGAATCGTATTACTCTCTCTCTCTTTTTCTAAAGTATCGGATTGAAGAAAGAAAAATGATGACTATTTTTTAAAATTAATAAAATAATGAAATTATTGAAATTAATTAATTATTCAAATTAATGGATAATGAAATTACTGAATTAATTGAACTATTAAAATTATAAAATTATTTGAAATGAATTCCGATTGTTTAATTAATTCCGATTTCTTAGATTTCTACATTGTATTTTTTAGAGAAAATGAAATAATTCCGAAATCCATTCCAAACAATTCTATAATGTGCTCAGATATGATTTTTATTCATTTCTAATTGAGCATAGTTGTTAAGATTAGAGAATGCTGAACGTTTAAATGAGACTGATTTTATTTAAGTAAATATATTTTATACGAAGACGTTTGAACCACAATTACTATATCCGAGCTCTCAGTAATCTTTATTTCTATTATTATTTCATTTTAATAATGAGAATTTTTGGCATTAATTATTGTTTTGATTAAATACATTTATTGCAATTATTTTTTACTTGTTTAAATATATATGACCATGTTATTTTTTGTGCTAGAACGACTTACCGGAACCAACTGGATGAATGCGACCACAAGCGGCACCAAGATTTTTATTCTTCTTCATCAGATCCACGAGAAGCTTCACCGCCGCCGGTTGAAAGTCGATATCCCCATCGAGTGTTAACAGAAACGTATTCTCGGCGATGACCTCCTTGCGATCGACGCTGATCGGTAATTCCATTAGCCGATGACCCAGTAAGTAATACATATACATTACCTAAATCAAGAATTGAATACTTTCTTATGAGGCAATCTCTAATATTTACATTTAGTAACTTTTAAGTAGATAAAGTGCTCAGGACACTCTAAAAAATTTTACTATTATAGTTATATTTTACTATTATAGTTATATTTTTTTAATAATATGCATACTTGACTCCATCGTTTTCTGTGTCGAATCTTGCTCTTATCCTTCAGATGGGCAATCATCTTCGTCTTTCCAGGAAGAGTCCATACCAATCGTCCACCATACGGAGTCGGATACTTCTTAGGCGCTCTCACGTGCATTCTCGTTTTATGCACATCCGACGCGGCCTCGTCTAACGTGCCGACCAACAATTTCACGAACCTATTCACCTGCGACTCATTCTCGTCGTGATCGGACAACTCGAACGCGTCGTCGAAGAATATGTGAGCTGAAGGAACACATGTCCACATGTGAAGCAATGAACGATAGACATATCACAGTTTTGATAGAAACGTGGTACATCTCAAAATTTATAACTTTTCAAGAGAACATTAAAAAAATTCCGAATTGGAAGAATCCAATCAGTAGACAATGTTTTTAAAATATATTCTTAATATTTAAATAATATTAAAAATTTAATATCAAATAATTATTTAAATATTTTAAAGATGTCTGCTGATTGGGAATGTTTTAATTAGGATAGCAAATATGCATAACTTCATTTATTTTCCATGTTATTACTTTTAATTATTATAATTATATATATTCTACTCGTTAAAATCATATCATGAATTTTTGAAATTCAAACGCAATTCTAATGTTGATTTTTAAAATTTAAACTGCAACTCTAATGTTGATTTTTTAGTTGTGACATTTTTCTATCAAGGCAATGACATTACCTAAGTTGCTAATGCAATATTACTCACTTTCAAATTCGTAGTAGTCGGGATCGACCACCTTGAGATACTTCTGGGCGACGCGCCGCGCGCATTGGTCCTCGTCCAGACGCAGGATACTTTTCAGGAACTCCATCATCTCCTCCTTGTTTTCATGCCACATGGTAGCGCAAGCGTAGATCCTAGTTACATGATCGCTGTTCTTCACCGCGGATGGAGGTGTGGTTGAACCGTCCGTCTGTTCATAGATTGTCTCATAGTCGCCGTCGCCTTTCTCCTTCTCTATTTCTGCCAGATCCTGTCGATCAAAAACCGAACCGATTAATTTAAAAACTAACACTTAACTTTCAAGTTAACAATGATTTTATATTTTTATTTAAAATAATCCATCATTTTAAAAATTGAGAAATTAAGGAATCAACATTAACATTAATTTAATTTCTATTTTTATTTAAAATAATCTTTATTTAAGATATTTAAAAGATTTAAGACATTCTTGCTTAAGATTCTTAAGATCTTCATTTAAAATATTTTTAAATAAAGATTGTTTAAGAACTAAGAAATTAAAAAATTAACATGCATTAACGTTAATTAATTTTATTTTGAAGATTTTATTCAAAGCCGTTCTAACTGAAGATACTTACTTCGACTTTGACTTCTGGTTGATCATCTCTTCTCCGGTTGAGGCCCATCGACTGGTCGATCAGCAGAGAGTCATACATCGGCACGACGAAGAGCTTCTCTGTGGCCGCGAGACGCTCGCATTTGGGCGTCCAGATGTGCAGGGTGATCCAGGTTTGCGACAACAGCCACAGCAACCACACCCAGGCATACTGTTTCGATACGAAATCATTGAGGAAGTTCGGCAGTGGCGACTCGTAAAACAGATAATCCGGTACTGTGCCGTGGAAGAAACATGGATCGTTGTTGCGAAGACCACATGCGGCAATCAGAAGCGAAATCGATACCGGTATCGTGAGATTTACTGGGAACGCGTAGCTGAAGCCTTGGATCAGGATCTTGCATGCAAACTTGCCTGGATGATGAAATAATGTTAAACATTAATTAATTAATAAGTATCTTCAACGAGTTCAATGGAAAATCTCTTGTTTAATTAAATAGTTAACCATGTTATAAAATATGAACTCTCATTAGCTCATATTTTTCCGTATTTCCGTTATTTCAACTATGAGGATTTTACTACATGTATAATTCGAATTTTAATTAAATAGTCCTCTCAAGACGGTCAAAATATTATAGTAAAAACATTTTCACCGCGCATTTATTATTATATTTATGTTAAAAGCGGCCTTCGTTAAAATTTTTTTTACATTTTTAACATATCAGAATGTTTTTTTAATTTAATGTAATATGATTTTATTGTTTGAATATTTTATATTAAATTGATTTAATCGATGTTCAACATTTCTTAAGCTGCGTTCCACTTGGATAAATAATATGCTAGCGTTGTAAGCGCTAAGCGGAATACTTAGTTTAAAAATAACAATTATGAGTGAGTAACAACTAATATAAAAATCATATGTTTTAAAATATAAATTTAAAGATAAATGCGCAATATGTTAATTTTATCGAGAAATTATGCTTCCACGATTGCTTACAAATTGTATCAGTGTTTTTGTAATTAATATTTGTATAATTTTTTTACTTTCTAATATATTCATCTTGTCTTAAATTAACAGACATTTGGATAGCCTGTTTAGGAAGGACATGTGATATAAATTTAACATTTTAAATCTTCCTAGTGTGTAACTTATATACTTATTTGACAAGAGCTATGATTATATTATTCTTATTCTTCTCCAAGTTAGCTTCAAATCCCAAGTTTTATTGTTACTTTTATGATTATATTATTCTTATCTTTCCTCAAGTTAGCTTCAACCTCATGAATCGCTCACCAAATACGTAGGCGAAGTAAGCGCCAACGATTTGCAGCAGAAGGACATAAATGGGCGTGTTGAAGTCGGCGTTAACGACCTCGGTGATGTCGCCCGTCAGAATTTCCGAGAGATCGGGCAAACTGCCGCTATTTATCGACTTGATGGAAGTGACCGTGATCTTATGGTCGCCGAAGGCACTGCTCAACATGGAGAAGAGATGCCCGACATTATCCCCTTTGATATGCAATATCAGTATCGAGCTGATGAAGAACGCCATGATCTTCCAGACGGACACCAACATATAAGTGAAGTAACGCGTCAATCGCATCTCCTTCTTCACTCTGCCGAGCGATCTAATTAAACCTGTGTGTAATGTGAGGAGAAATTGACAAAAATATAAAGAAAGATGTTTAAAAAAAGTTGTTTGTAAGTCAACTATGATATGATTTAATAATTTAATTTTATAAGATTTTATTAAAAATTATACAATAAAAATCTTAAAAATCTTAGAATATTTTAGAATACTTAGAATATTTTATATACATATATGAAAAATTCTAGAAAAGATGTAGACTTTCTCGGAACTGCTAAAAAGTATTTCATTTCAATTTGTATAAAAACCTAATAAATTTTCTAAAAATTATAAATTATTTAAAAATTTTGAAATTTACATAAAAATTGTAACAAATTACACAAAAAATGTTTTCCAACTGAAATTATTTAATTCAATACAGAAGCTTAGTATTCTACAAAAGATTTAAAAACTTTTTTTAATAATTTTATTTCTATTTGAAATAAAAAGATTTGGATTGTAAAAGATTAGAGAACTCACCGATCCTGCTCTGTATGGAAACGTAATTTTCCCACCAGCCGCAGGAGACTAGAATTAGCGTAAGGGGAATCAGCCATAAGGATCGTCTTGAGCTGTCTAGAAAGGGCCAAAGGACGAAGCTGGTCGCTTGTGCGGCCAGAGCGGCGATATCGACGAGAACGAGGACGAATCGTTTGGAGTCGTCTTTACTCTTGTTGTGGGAAAGTAGGCCTGCGAATGTATGTAGCGTTCACTTCACTTATTCTCGTGTAATCACTACTTTCATGATTATTCGCTCGGTAACACGAAACCGTGGAAAAATCGAACGCGAAAGTCGGGCAATTGCGATTGAAAACAAGATCAAGTGTCCGTATTTTTTAAATTTAATATCAAGTATTCAGAGCTAGATAATATACATGTAATATACTGTTCGGCAATTATATTAACGCATTATATATATTAATATGCAAATAATGTAATAGATTAGATTAATATTTAATTATTTATTTTTATTTATTTTTGTTTAATATTTCTTTCTCTCTCTTGCTTTATTGGCATTTTTTATTATTTCTCTTCTTTTTTATATATTATAATTATTATGTATTCATGGTTTTATTAAAATATCTAAAAATTTAATTGATCCTAAAAACAAATAATTTTGTTTGGATCAAAGAGATAATTACATAGGATGCTTAAACTATTTGCTAGAATGTCAAAACTTTTTGCAACATTGCTCACGATGTTCGAGATTCCAATGCAATATTTGAATTGTCTAACAAAATTATTTTCAGATTCGTAAGCTAAATTTTTAGATTACACTTCAGCAAAATCGTTCTTTCTGTGTGTTCGAAGCTCAACGAGATGAAATCGAACGAAATTGATTGAATTGGAATAAAATTACCGAGCAATCCGGGAACGAAGCATACGCAGTTGGTCAGCATCGCTCCTTTTACGACGTCCAGTTCCGGAAGCACCGCCAGAAACATCAAGGCCAGACCCACCACGTGAAATGTCTCCATGATGGAAACCACGAGAAAGTGCATCGACTGCGGCTTCTTCCAAGACTTGAAGATACACATGCGAATGCTGCGTACCAGCGTGCCGAACTCCGGTACTGTGAACGCGATTATTATGCACCATATCCAAGCGATTCTCTCTTCCTCGGGCAGTGTCACTATGTACTGGTTCTCCCGATCTGCAAGAAGACATTGCGATAATAATTATTAAGATTAAAATAATTATGGAATATTACAAATATCTCTTTTTATCTTTTTCTTCTGCCCTTTTGTAATTAAAAGTAAAATTATAGTTTGTAATACACAATCTTTAGTTGATCGAGTTGGTCAAAATGAAATTATTTTACTTTATTGAATTGAATCACACAAATTATTAAGTGTACAAATAAGTTTGACGCCGTTTGACAAAAGATGGTGCCACTAGCAAGCTATGGTTAAAATTGTCTGATGTAAAACATTATATCGTAAGGTTGGATATCTGTCAACAACATAACCTTGAAATACTAGCGATTTTATATCAGCATCATATATTTTTTTTGGTGCGAAAGTGCCGAGTTTTGAATCGAATAAGTGTCATTTGCGGGAACTTTTGATTTACTTCTTTAATTTGAAGAAATCTGCAGCTGAGGTTCATCAATTGCTTGTAGAAGCATATGGTGAGGCTGCCTTAAGTGAGAGAAGTTGTCGTGAATGGTTTCAAAAATTTAAGAACGGTGAATTTGACGTCGAAGACAAAGAACGTAGCGGAAGGCTAAAAGTGTACGAAGACGCGGAATTGGAAGCATTATTGAATGAAGATTCGTGCCAAACGCAAAAAGAACTTGCACTTACATTAGGAGCGACTCAACAAGCAATTTCACATCAATAAATGCTTAATTTTTGATAAAAAACGGCGGAAACTTATTTGTACACCTAATAAGTTTTTACACTAGGAACATACTATATTCAAGTCTCACCTAATTGTCTGTTACAGTAGAGCATTTTTCTGTCTTGTCGCAGTTGCGACGTCATGAAGAGAATCGTGCCCTTGGCAATTACACCGCTTCCCAACACTATGACGAAAACAAGTAGGTAGACGATGACCTTGATTATCTGCACCATCCTCTCTAGGCATTTCTGGTTTGCCATGGAACCCGAGTTCGAGTCGGTCTTCATTGGTGGATTCCGGAATACGTCCCATCCTTTTGTTTCAACAATCGTGCGTTGGCTACATTCAAATGATTGTTGATTAATCGAAACATCATTAATTAACAAATAAACATTTATAATCAACATTATATAAGTTTCTTATTTTTTCAAATCTTCTCGAGAGAAAAAGGAAGAGATTTCATGCTTTTTAATTTGAGTATTCGAATGTAATTTAAAGTATGTCAATAAATAACAATTGAAAAAAATTGAAAACTAAAGGAAATATCTTTTTATCTCTTTGTTTCGGTCTTCTATTTTATTTAATTTTATTTCATCCTGGAAATTTTGGATCCTTGAGAGAAGAAATTATTAACGATGATGAAACTGTTATACCTTCCGCCATAGTCCTGAGTCAGAGGAGCGCTTTCACCATCCGAAAAATCATCCGGACCGGACACCATGCCAGCTCCCGGTATTATGCCATTCTGATGTTGGTTCTTCGTCATTCTACAAATTGACAATTTATCTCAATTTTAGCTCTCTTATTTTTAAACAAATCATGCATAACGGAGAGTGTTAGGAGTTTATGAAAAATGAAAAGGCTTTTTGCTGCGAGCGTTTGGAAACTAAGAATCGAGGATTGATGGAATCAAATCAACATTTAAGTATTTTAATAACTCATAGATCTCTCTCTCTCTCTCTCTCTCTCTCTGTATAAAAAATTATATTTTAAAATTTATATAAAATGAATAAAATTTGGAGAAGTAGTATTGCGATTAAATATATAAGTCGAATAAATATATTTTTCTTTTGATAACAAGTTACTAATTCTAAATCAAACTTTCTATCTTCTTAAAATCTGTATAATAAAAAATTGTATAACAAACAATCTTTTATCTGATTCGCACAATTATTAAATCAACTTGATAATATATTATTTATAATGATGCAAAATTAAATTTACAATAAAATGCAAACTGAGAGTAAAATTTAAATAAAAATTCATCTGACAATTCTTCGAACAAACAAATTTTTATTTTTCATGACAGCTGCTGTGACTTATGTCGGCCTTCAACTTCTTTTATCCTTGAGTTTATGGTTCATGAGCCTTTATTGCTCAACAATAAATTTATTATTTTACTTTATTAATCAACAGTGTTTTCTTTCCTTCGTTCACGCATTATTAACCGCGACCATAATTCAATGAACGCTAATTAATCACTAATCCATCATTAATCAATTTAAGTCGCCGCGATCTGCGCGCGTGACCTTATAATTTTCAACATAGAGTATCTGTATCTATCATTGTGTTTGTTCCTATTAGTATGCCTTTGTAATTAAATAAGCTGTAAAGAAAATCAGCATAAATAAATAAGAAAAGATATTTTTTTATTAAGTTAAATTATTAATTTATATGACTCCAAAGATAATATTCTTTTTTTTTTTAACTATTAAAGTACAGTAAACATTTTTTAAAAGATTTGAGAAATTTTTATGAGTCCGATAATACCGAAAGATTTTCAGCTTGTCCTTATTCTAAACTGAAAGTTGTGTTATATGAGTTACATTGAAATTGTAATAAGTATAATATAATTAAGATAATGATTTATGCAACATTAATTAAAACAATTAATTTTCATTTATTATCTGTTTTAATAACTACTATATGTTAACAATAAGATTGGAAACAAAAGACCGTTTATGTTAAATACATTACTTTAAATACGAAGCGCCACTACGGTCTGAATGTTAAGATGTTGAACTATTATATATATTCATATAAATGAATTAATTTCAGAAATAATAATTGCGTCCCGATATGATTGTCCCGATATGATTGTTTCAACGCAATCAATCTGAAATATTAATAATCCCCCCAAATTTCCCAAATTAATCTTAAAAAACTGTAATAAACTTATTGCGAAAAATATTGTCTCGGCCGGGAGTCGAACCCGGATCTCTTGCATTCCATGCGAGCGTCCTAAGCCTTTAGACTACCAAGACATATATGTTAAACTATATGTTAAAATGAGTGAAAAAAGAAAAAAAATGCGCGGATAGACATACAAATTGGGGGCACATTATAAATAGATCTATCTACAGATAAATCTATCGTCTCTTGGAGGGGTATATTAATAGGGACAAAAACATTTTCTTTACTTTCAGCAAAAACATTATAAAACATTAACATTAAAAAAAATATTATAAGAAAAAGAAATAATTGATAAACCGATACTGATCTCAAGCAGACAAAATTAAAGCTTCAATATTTAATAATTAATTCAGTAATGAGCAAGTTGGCTTAAAGATACGTTAATAGGAACAGTTACCCTACGGTGACCTAACGAACTTGGCGTTTATCGAGGCGTCATCGCGCATTCGCGCATTTATCTCTCCTTAACATCTAGCACACGTTCCCCCATCGACGGGGCCCGACCTGCGGTACGGCGGGGAGACGCACGTATCTTTGTTCGGCGTCGGAGAGAGATCCGGGGTTTCTGGTTCCTGGACTACAGCTGAAAGTGAAAGGGAAACGAACGACGTGGCAGATAACGTAGCAAGGACGTCCACTGTAACTCGGCGGGCTACGCCGTCGTCGTTCCGCGGCCGTTGTCGCCCTCGAGGACATATCCCTCGGAGACTCCTCCCGCGACTCCTACCCCCTGACCCTCCTGGCGTTCCTAAAAATTGGCGCCGCTTGACTAGTTCCTATATATGCATCTTCCCGGCTTTTTCTTTTTCGCGTTCCTTCGTCTCATCCTCTCTCTTTCTCGTCTCCTTCGTCCTCGCGTTTTTTCGTCTACGTCTCTCGATAAGAAGACGACGCGTCGCGGGATGTAACCGCGGAATGCGCTTCGCGAGTGAAAAGAGAGATTCATGAAACGAGAAATATTTCAACTTGATTATAATTACTAATAGTTAATTAAATTAATTAAACGCTTAATAATTATCGTGTTATTCATCAATTTTTTTCTGTCACTCTGTCACTTAATATAAAATTAAATTGTTATTTAATTGTTAATATATAATAATTGAATTAATTATTAACATATTATTTATTAATATAGGAAGCTTTCTAGCAAGAGATACAAAGTGACACAAGAGTCATTCTGTCCTTGTCCGATAAGCAGTAAGAAACAAAGACGAAATGATGTCTTGTGCCTCTGCTGGAAAGCTCCCATAATACATATATTAGTTATTAATATATAATGATTAAATTAATTATTGATTTAATGGACTTAGTTTTAATTTATACAATAATATCAGATGTCACATTTCTAATTGGTATAAGTTAATTTTTTCATAATCTACAAGGGAAATTTAGATTAAAAAGAATTAATTAAGAAAATATTCTGTGAATACTGAAAAACCTTACTGATTGTTCCTGATCGATTTTTCTTTTTCTTTTAGAATTCTCCCCGAGTCATGTCGAAACTGTGAGGAAGTCGCGTACCGTTAGCTACCAATTCGGAATAATAAGTTTCTGGGACGATGCACGCGATCGGGTGCGACGAACTGTCATTGCTTGCGAAAGGGAATGCGGTTGATCGAAGACAGCTGGCAGTTGAGTTTCTAATAATCAGTTACCCCTGCGTGGATTACGATAAAAGCATTGCGTTTGAGAACTACAACAAAAGATCTATCAAGATGAAGACGGACTTGCCAATAATGAATTGTAAGGATTCGTTTGTTAAGACTAATGAAACATTTGTTTAATAATATCTTTAATAATATCTATTTATCGAAGATAGCGAAGGACTTAAATTAAAGTTCAATTGGCAGGGATAATAGCGAATTTATAAAAAAAAAAGGTAAGGGAAGATCTGTTTAATAAAACTCCATTGATTAAGAATAAAGATTAGATTAGAAAAAGTTAAAATTGAACAATTATTAATTTGTGAAAGATTAATATTTTTGCATTTATTCTTGTAAATATATTCTTAAACGCAGGCCACAAATTTTACGCAAGATTTCATTATATAATGTGATAAATGGTTTTTTTATTAGGAAGGGATTGTTCGACAAGAGGTTTATTTATCTATCGGTAATCTTCCATCGAACTTTCGAGACAGGCTATGCAGCGGATTGCCACGCATGAATAGATCGCCAAGAGAATTTCGCTTCGCGAGTGTAAGCGTGAGTCACATGCGTTGAAGAGAGCCAGAGTTCTCGGAGGAACGCGAGGTCACGAGGAAAGGAACGACCTTGCCACGGAGAGAATATATTTCGAGAATAGATTTTAACGCGACGATCGGCAGCCGGATCCAGTTCATCGTCCTCGATCGTGAACGAACCTTTTTTCTCAGAACTACTCACATACGTTTCTTCGCCGAGGAAGGACAATAGCATCCTAGCAAATACGTATCCACGATTTTTCTCGCCGATTATGTATATACAAATGCACCGTAAAGTAATCGGTATCGAACATTGGTTGTTTGAGTGATTTGTACTTATTTTTCAACGCGCAAATACATTTCTTTGTTTGTCCTGCTGTGATTTACTTAAGCTGCTGTTTTTTTGGATTGAATTATGTAATTATATTTCAAATCCTAACTAGATATAATTACGTTATATAGATTTCGATTGATTAAGCATTTTTACACAGTAAAAATATTTTGTATTTATGGGAAACACTTCATCTTGTCAAAATTTTATTGGTGAATTTTTGATATATTTTAACTTAAAAAATATAAATATATTTTAACTAAAAAATATAAACATATTTTTATATGTTACTTTAACATAATGTGATTATGTTATGTATTTAAATATTTTGTGTTAAATTCAACATTTATAGTGTCAAAGTAATATAATTTATAAGTAAATGAAAAATAAGTTAAGAATAATGTATTTTAAAACGTACATGCTAAAATAAATGAATGAAATACATGTTAATTAATTTTGTTGAAAAAATATTCTTTCACATCTATTTAGATTATCTGCATACAAATGTAGATTTTAATTATTGGATAAATTAAATTCAATTTGCGCGTATCATTCTGAAAAGTTTCAATCTGCGATTTCGCAAGCATCTTTTTCACGGCTAATTCTTTATTTTGCACAATCGTATTATGTTAAACGATGTTAATATAAATCAGCAATACGCATGACTTAAATTTATTCTAGTTGTCAAGCTAATCTTAAATTTATTCAAAGCCTTTGCTCAAAAAACTTCTTTTTAAACTATTTTGGCCTTTCTTTCAGCACAGCCGTGAGATTTCACTTTACATAATTACATTTCATCAAGTTGTTCACAGATGCGCATCATTTAATAATTAAAATATACTAACGATTTTCCATTAATGATACTGATTAACAAAGTTGTGTTGACTTATCCAAATTACGTTTCGTAAGCATTTCAATTATTATTAAAATTATACAATTCGGTTCGAACATCGCAGGAAAGAAAAAACTTACCTCGCAATCTCTCTTCGCGATCGAACTTTCGAGCGTATTTTTCGCCAAAACGCAGCTCCGTTTTGCTATTTTCTAAATTCCCTTCACTACGCAATCGCGGCAACTCACTCGCAACTTCGCGAAACTCTCCAACAACGGTGGCAGTATCCCGCTTCATAATGCGCTTACTTTCTCTTCTTTTCTGCGTGTCGTGCCATGGAACAGTAACGGTAACGAAATTCAACTTCTTCGACCGGAGACAGCGCGATGCGATCGTCTCGAATCCGCGAGAGCGCAGGAAGTGAAAAGAAAAGCGGAAGATTTTCCCGCGGCTCTTCTCGCAAAAGGATCCCTTGATCTTATCGATCTATTATCCGCTCATATCACACACGTTTGCAGATTTTTCATACCGCGAATCGATTGAGCGATTCTGATATCTGGCAGCGGTATCGATGACGGACCTTTATTATATAGCTCGTACAATCAATTTTTTGGCCTCAATATCGCGATAATGTATCATTCGATACATAAAAAAAAAAATAAAATAAATTAATGGGGAATAAGAAAGAAACTTAAATATTATTGAAAATTCGCTTGCTGTTAATATCATAATTGCGCCGACTTTCTTTTAACTCGGAAGTAGAGATCGGTATTTAGTTCATTCTTATTACAAGACTTAAGTAATGTCTGAAGACGTTAATACGAGATTGATATTCTGTGATTGATTTATGACATCTTACTATTCTGATATCTAAAAACAGTCTTTGACGTAAGAATTGACTGTGACAGAGTCACCTGGTATTTTTATAGAGGCAAAAAGTATGAATATTTGTTGTGAAATATTTCTTTCTGTGGGTATCGTTTAAGATATCTTTTCCTTTTTTAATAACTATTTTTTACAAATTTTTAAATATGCAATTCCATCGAAAACTAATGAAAAAGTGTTGCAGTAAGTAAAAGTGTTGCTCAGGTGATTTATAAAAAATTTCATTACGATGCAGGAATTATCCATACAGCACAGAATTTGCAGCAATATCGTTACAAAATCTCTGCAATGTTGCTGCATTGTTGCAGCAGTGTGGCTGCAACTCTTGTGCAATTTTGTGCTGTAGGGGTAGTGGTTCTGTAAATAAATAAAACTTATTTATTTGTTTATTTATAGAATAACTAATCTCTGCATTGCAATGAAACTTTTCATATATAAATCATGAATATTTAAAGTATTTATATCATAAATTGAGATTTTTGACAATGCTATTTAATTTTTAATAACAATTAAGGTAAATAAACTATCAAAATGTGTTGTTAAGTACAAATATAATGTTATTCATACACCTTTCGCGTATAATTTATTTAAATGTGAAGTATAAATATCGACACACATTTTCAATTTACTTTACAGGGACTGTAAAGATAATACAGCTTTAATCTTCGACAATGAAAGATATCATGATGGATCCATTGATCAATGACGCTCGACACAATGACGTCACTAAAGTCTCCGAGTAAAATCTCATAAAAATCATCACGCGTTCGATGACAATCACGACGAGGCATTTCACCATTGAAGATGCCGCGCTTCCTGGTTACGTTATCGCGCGTCTTTGTCACCGGCTATCAACGCGATCGTGAGATCCGACATGGCGAGATCGACGGATCACCAAGCGCAATTGCTCTCGGGATCGGCGATAGTGAAAGTAACGGGCGCAAGGTCACGCCGTTCCATAAATATGCAATTATCGCCTGCCCGGAGCCGCGGTCTCTCGCAATGCACCGTCTCCTCGTCACGGGGATTCGCACGCCGCCCCCTTACTCATCTTCCAAGACGATCAATGAAGTTATAGGAATAAATACGAGATCGTTTCGACACAGCACGTTCCCGTTACGGTATTGTTCCTTGAGTCCTTTCATCATTATCTTTCTGGACCATTTCTTAAGGGGATTCGATAAATATAGTATATGTATAGCACATATTTATATTAATATTTATACTTTAAATAAACATATACATATGAGAACTGTACTTATAATATTCTATTTTTATTATTTATTTATTTTATTTGTTATTATTTTTATTATTATAAACTAAAATTTAAAAAAAATAATAAAGATCTCTAAATGTTTTTGTATATTTTAAGTATTCGAAATGACTTATGCAAAGTTTCATTGTGATTCACCGATTAGTTACAAAGATTCAGAACAAATAAATATTTTGTTTATTTAATGAACAATTAATTTCTGTATATTCACAAGGTAACTTTAATATAAATCATATTAAATACTTAAAGTATTTATATAAAAAAATCAAGATTTTTATGATCATTTTGTAATTTTCATAAATCTATATATCCTCGGTCTTTTTTAGCTTTACTATTTTTGTACTATTTATTAAATTTTTATTCTCCTCTCGTTTTGTAGGATCCTAAAAATCTCGAAATTTTACTTGTAATAAACATAGATTCTAATACTAATAATTCTAATGACACAATTTTTGCGTTTTCATTATGCAAACTTGTTCGTTATAATATTATTACGTCTTTGTCTCCTGACACAGTCGAGTGCACAATGTTCTCAACTTCTAATTTATAAGATTTTAGATAATCTATACAAACATCACGATTTTTAGTATGTTGAAAAATATAATTTAATTATTTTTATCCCCAATATATCCTCGATTTCCAAATTCTGTGTCTTAGCCTGAAAATATCGAAATTCCAGGCTTTCCGTATGGAAACTGTGAACGCATAGTTTTCGCGTAACAGCATAAAGGGGGCACGCAACAAAACTACTTTCATTTCTGCTTGCGGCTATTAATAAGTAGGAAGTTAACCCAGTAAAGCCGTGATTATGGCGTAAAGGATCTTGATTAAATCATAATTCTATATTTTCTACAGTACGATTTAATTCCTGAATAATCAAGCCTTTAATAATTCGAGAAATTTGAAGACATGGAGAATCCTTAAAAGACTTTCGATCCACCAGTATAGAGAACTTTAATTATAATATTATAATTAAAGTTAAATCGCAATTGTGCTTCTATTTTCTAAAAAATCTCTTAAGATTAAAATATTAATATTTTTTTGTTAAAGAATCAAGTAATGAATGATTTTGGACATATTTGGAGTTACAAGAAGACTTCGAAAAGTTCTAAGCCATTAAAAAAATACGAGATCACGATTTACACAATTTTATCAAAATTACATTAAAAATGCTTTTAAAAATCGTAAAATAACTTTTGAATGTAATTATTTTCTTCGGAAATATTTTATTATTATAAGACATCAAATTTTAATAAATTTAACAAAAAATGATTTATTACCAGAATATTTTTTATATACCTAATAAAGTAAATAAAATAAGCTAATATTTTTAAAAGATTATAATAATAATATTAATAATAATAAATAAATAATAATATTTTAATATAAGTAATAATTTAAAATAGTGGGAAATGAAATGTATTTTCTAAAAAGAGAACATTGACTACTAATGATTAATAATAATAAGCAACAGCTGCTAATTGGGCCTCAATAACGCTTAAGTGTTAATAAACACAAGCTGGCGCTGATGCGGTAATTGCTGAAAAGACAGAAGGAGAACAATAACTAATTTCATACTTGCTTGATTGGGCGACTCGCTTTCTATTGAATCCTTATCCTTGATATCTTCTCGACGCGGGTGATCATAGTCGACGGATGAAACCGAAGGACCACATCCGTTTCCTGGATCCACTTCACTGAGATGCTCAAGTCGATTGATGAGGACTAGCCTGGATTTTCCACTATACTTTCGCACGCTCTCTCTCCTTCTCTCTTCTCTCACTTGTGCAATATCTGTTTACGTCGATTGCGAATAACGTGGATGCCGTGAATGTCACCTGGTTCTGGACGATGAGAAAATTTTCGCGAAGATGGTGACGACGGCGACGAAATCGCGCAAGATCGCCGGGATCGGTCAAGTGAAAGCGAAGTCGAGGTGAACGTCGGTCGAACGACGACTGCCGTGGCATCGTCTACCAAGGTACCAAAGGCAAGTTCCCGAGGAGAGTCTCCCCCCGCCTGCCGATCGGTGGAGTACTTTCACGAGAGAGTAGGTAGAGAGCGAGAGGCGAGAACCGAGGTGAAGCAAAAGGAGATTTGAACGCGCGAGACGCGGACTCCATTCCAAGGAACACACAAGAGTCAACAAAAAATCAAAATGACTTAATTTTCATTCTTAACGTCACATAAACAATTAAATTTTGTAACCCAAAATTATTATTTTGACTTTTATGATGTCAGAATAAAATCATCTTAACTTTTTTTTTGACTTGGTGTATTCCTGATCCTGCAGCGCGGAGTCGCGATTTTGGAAAAATTTCCATCAAATGATGGAAAAATTAATGTTTTCTTTGCTTTTTTATCTGTTGAAAATCTTTTCTAGAGACAGATTAATGGGTCGATTGTCAGTTTCTCTTCGTATGCGAACTCTCTCTTGAAACGTCAAAGTGCGATATGCTGCCTGCGGACTAGCAACACGCCTCGCGATCGTGTAAGACGTTTTGCCTATTGGCAAGAAGAACGATAATTATGTGTATGCTTCTCAGAAAGTTTCCAGAAATGTATTTTATTCCCGAGAAATACGAAATGTTATAATTATTTGTGTCGCGTCGCTTTCAAAGTGATTTCCTTGCGAAGTTTGGTGCGATAATAGCGATAAAAGATGTTAGTTTGAAATAGAGATTTCCCAAAAGATTTTCTGTAAATTAAATTTTAAGTAATTTACTGAAGTTACTTACAAGTCTCATTTTTCTTTTGATTTTATAAGTTTATAATTTGAGATTTGTCCATTTTATATGCGTTTCCCATTAATGGTCGTCATAAGTCAGTTGTTATTAAAAATAATTTACTTTTATAATAAATCTTTATAACATAACAATAATCATAAATAATAAAATATTATAATATTAATACGCTATAATAAATTTTATCTAGAGACATGGTAGTGTCACGGCGCTAAGACATAGCGTGAGACACTGCCGTGCTCCTTTATGCGAACTGGCGAGTTGCGCCGGATCGAAATTATCGAATCTCAATACGGCTGTTTTAAGTACACTTAATCGATAGCTTACATTCCGATTGTTATTATACGTGCTTTTATTTTTTCTTTACGTGCTCTACAAGCGGATATATTGCGACACAAAGTCCGGATCTGTCACTTTTCAGATTCAGATACATTTGTTATTATTTATTAATCAAACAGAAATGAAATAACTAAAGAAATAACTAAAAAGTTAAATTCGATCAAATAAAAAAATAAAACCCAAGTGGTACTATCTTTGTTATTTACTTAGGGAATCCTAAAGCAAAGCTCGAACTCCGACGAAATCACCAGAGGTCGTTGTTTTTCCAGCGCACTTAGAGACCCTTCACTAGAGACTGGCCATTTAGGACTTCTGCTGATTGGTGCACGTGACTTCTGCAACTAATGGCGCCAATAAGGAACGCTGTTCAGCCGAGCGCGAAAGGAGCTGATTAAAAAGATTTCTGTCTAAAAAGGTATAAGCAAAAGGAATAGTGTTTTTTTATAGATTTTGACTTCTTGAATATAATAATGTTATCAAAAAATTCGAGGATAGAGAACATCTTGAAAATTAAGTGCGAACGTGGTGTATTTACATAAATTTCAATATTCTTGCTTAATTTAAGCAAGCATTAAGTATTGCTCAAACATTACGAATTTTTTAATATCTTTATCGTATCCAAGAGATCATAATATAAAAAAAACACTATTCCTGTTACTTACACTTTTTAACAGAAATCCCCTTTTTTAATAAACTCCTTTGGATTGAAATACGCTCGCACTCTGAATTTATAATTATTGATGAATTAATGATGTACAAATAACTCTCTCTCTCTCTCTCTCTCTCTCTCTCTCTCTCTCTCTCTGTGCGCGCGCGCGCGTGTGTATGTGTGTGTGTGTGTGTGTGTGTGTGTGTGTGTGTGTGTGTGTGTGTGTGTGTGTGTGTGTGTGTGTGTGTGTGTGTGTAATAATATAATATAATTACGAATAATACAAATAAGGAAAGGAAACAAATTGATAAGTAATTAGAAATTTTTATTATTTTAAATATACATACATAACTATTGTACTATGGCGTGCATTGCCATAATTTTACTATTATAAACTTTTTTCAGTAATTTAACAATTCTAAAATATACCACTAAATTAATTTCGCAATTTGACTTTAAAATATACAGTAATTGATTCATTGACAAATTATTACTTCCGAGAATTACTTAGAAAATACGAGATTAATTCCCATCCTGTAATAAGAATCTCTAACGGTGCCAATTAGATTTCATAAATCGATTTCACGGAAGGCAATAAAGAATAATTTTATACCATGAAAATAATTTTGACTTTCTACTGCATCGGTACAAACCATGAATTCACTGGCATCTATCTGACACGAGGAAACCATCGCATATAAAAAAAATTAATTATTAAGTTATACGCAGGCTTCTGCAAACAATATGAAAAAAAAACATGTAAAATTCGGTAAATGGCTTTATTGTTTTTCGAAGTATTCGCCTTTAAGATACATTTTTGTATACGCTCGAATCAATTTTCGAAGTATTTTTTCCACTTTGAGGCTGTAATCTCAGAAATCAGTGTACGAAATGTTTCAACAGCTGCTTCAGGCGAACTCAAATCGCTCACCACGCATCTTTTTTTTAATGTTTGGGAACAAAATGAAGTCATTAAGTGATAAATCAGATGAATTCGGACAATGAGTCATCAATTCGACATTTTTATGGATAAAAAATCAATGGTTTGACGTGCTGTGTGACAGCTGGTGTTGTCATGAAGGATGATGCGACGATTTCGGTTTGTTTTATGCAATTCATTTATGACTTCTGGCAAACAAATTGTTGTATACCAATCAGTATTTACAATCCTTCGATCCTCTAAAGTCACGGTTACCACATGTCCGGTATAACTGAAGAAACAAGCAATCATTTGCTTGGCAGCACTGGGTGAACGAACAACTTTTGTTGGTTTCGGTTCATTTTGAAATACCCAAACAGTGGATTGTTGTTTACTTTCGGGCTCATATAAAATAGATCCATGTTTCGTCCCCAGTAATAATGTTGTAGATCAAATTTGACCGACCTTGGTTGAATTTCTTGAGCATTTCTTTGTTCCATTTAACACGAACCTGTTTTTCAGCTTCGGTCAAAATGTGTGGGATCCAACGACTGCAAAGTTTCCGTACGTTCAAGTGATCATGCAAAATCGTATGTATTGCTTTCATATCAATGCCTAAGGATGCCTGAATCTCGCGGTATGTTATATGCTGGTCTCGCTCAATCATTTCACGCACAGCATCAACATTAGTGGCAACAGACGTGGACGACCTTCACGGAATTCGTCACAAAGAAAGGTACGTCCACGCTGGAATTCGGCAAACCAATTATAAACAGTTGGATGGTGCTTCATCCTCAAAAGCCAAATCGATCGATGCATTGTTTCGGAGTTAGATTACATTTGTAATCGTAAAAAATCATTGCCCGGAAATTTTCACGCGAAATTTCCATTTTCTCACAAAATAACTTCTTTTAAAATATTATGCAAACAAAACTAGTTGGCTTGGGTACAAACTGTCAACTGAATTATAGGTTAAAAACGTCTAATTTTACGGATATGATAGTAGCAGAACGTTGGCTGTATTGCCACTGGAAGTATTAGATTGCAGAAACTTTTCCAGCAGCCTACGTACTTGTAATTCTGTAATGTTAAAAATATAAAATTAAAAAGATTTTTGAACAAAAAGCTGATATTTTACCATTAGCTCAATTGAAGCTCAAACCTTTCCCGACTTATTTAATAAATTTGTATACTGAATGCAAAAAAATTTACTTTTCACTTTTAAAAATAAATATCATGCATACATCAATTCGTCACCATTGTGAAATAAATTCAGAGAGCAGACAGAAGGGATGAATCTCTTATTATGATATCTGCCAAATATGATTAGGGTCTATCGGCTAAAAAATGGGCTAGAAATTAATAAAAAAGTAAAATGCTTCTTTAATTACAGTTGTGCAAAAATAGATCTTTTTTGGACTTGAATAACAAAGTACTTTCCATGGATTTTGTTTGCTGAAAATGAATCTGGCCGCGAATTAATCTAGCACGTTAAATTTCCGAGAAAATTAAAAGGTTAAATATGTTAAAATTTGGCCATATTTATCATTTTTTTTGCGGCTAAAGTAAACTTATTTCTTCAATTTTGTCTACGCCACTTCAAAGTGCTATCTTTTAACTATAAAATAAATTTATATTTATCACTTTATGTTACATTGATAAATTATATTATTATTATAAAAATATTGTGCTTATCTTTACTTTATAAAGAGCATTATAATGTACACATAACTTTAATATATGAAATATTTTATCAAACTTATCAGCTTCAACTCAAGTCGACAGGTGTCATTAGAAGCCATGAAAGTAAACAGCATCTATTAAACACGTTAGTACTTAGTATAAAGACATAATGTTGCAAGTATCATTATGTTTATAATCATATGTGCCTTGTAGTAATAGGATAAAAATGTTAAATGCGGATCAGGCACTGTTTCCGGACATATTATATTTACCTAGATAACATCAAATAATTGTAGTATAAAAGCATCCTACTTTAGAGAGTCTAGAAACGTCCTTGTTGACATCGAAAATGTACACAAATAGATGGCTATGGTTATGAGATATTATGCATGTTGAAAATATGACTTGTAGTTTATACAATATATATAATATTTATCTTATACCTTACTATATATCTTACTATTATCGAACAACTGTAATTTATTTTCTATCTCCTAAAGTAGATTCCTAATATCGATAAATTCAATTTTTAATCTCCAATAAGAGCTCACTTAATATTAAATGTAGTTGTATGTTACTATATTGAAAAAACTTAATTTAAAAGATTTTTTGTTAACAGTATTTTACATATGTTAATATATTTGTACGTATACAACAAAGTTTTACATATATTTTATTAATTACAATCGCTTATACAATTTTATATTTTTTGAATACGCATTGACGATATTTGAACTTTAGTTCCCGAAATGATAAACTTAATACGCTAACGCTGAGTTGTATAATCGCACGCTTTCTTGTCAATTTAGTAATTATTCAA
Organism: Acromyrmex echinatior; assembly: GCF_024713525.1. Classification (NCBI taxonomy): domain Eukaryota; kingdom Metazoa; phylum Arthropoda; class Insecta; order Hymenoptera; family Formicidae; genus Acromyrmex; species Acromyrmex echinatior. The sequence continues at coordinate 6,722,092 of NC_141868.1, forward strand.
GTAAAGTCCAGTATTTCGATTACGTAAATCTTAACAATAGTTATTGATATTGTTGTATTGTTGTGCAAGTATTAAACATGTTAAAAAAACTGCACAACGATAATATGTATAACAATACGGCTGAACTGTCATTAAAAGGTACAGAGTTGGAAAGGACCCGAAAAATTTGCAACACCTAAGCGACAATAAAATATTCAATTAAAGTTTACAGCCTAAATGTTGAATTATATCAAAATTTATATTAATTACATAAATACAAATTAAATTATATTAAAAAATACATACTTAAATATATACTTAATTTAATAAATATTTATTTTGTTCAGAAAAATTTGGTTTCAGTGAATTATTATTTGAATAAAGCTACTTCGTCATTTTTAGATAAAAAATATTGAAATAAATTACAAATATTTATTGAAAGTTATAAATTGAACTTTATTTATGATTAGCGAATATTAAATCATTTGTTTATTTACACATTTAAATTGATAAAAATTATTTTACTAAATAAATACGTTGCACTAAAATTAAATATTGATTTAAATAAATATTTATTCCATCTAGAAACATATTTTGGTTTATCTAATAAATTATTCAAATATTTATTTATTCAATCAATTAGATATCATTATGACTACAATTAAGTATAAAGTTTTTTCTAAAAAAAAAAAAGATATTTATTAGGAGTACAAATTAGTTCGGTCCGTTTTTTTGTGTTCAAAAATGCATTTATTTCAAAACAAAATGAATGAACAGATTAATTAAAGTATTATCCATTGCTGGCTACTACTTTTTCCCATCTCTCAGGCAATTTTCGAATTCCATCTCGAAAAAATGACTCGTCTTTGGAAGCGATCCAATTTTAGAGCTAATTTTTGATTTCTGCGAAAGAAGTGAACCGGTGATTTGCCAAATCGTGCTGCATCTTTTGGAACAATCAGTAATCAGAAGGAGCAATGTCCGGAGAATATGGCGGGTGCTGTAAAACATCCCATTTGAGCGTTTCCAAATATTTTTTTACTACTTTTGCGACATGAGGCCGTTGTCATGAAGAAAAATAACTTTATCATGTCTTTGCTCGTATTCTGATCGTTTTTCTCGCAATACACGGCTCAAACGAATCAATTATAGCCGATACCGATCGCCCGTAATGGAATCGGCAGGTTTCAGCAGCTCATAGTAAACAACATCCTTTTGGTCCCACCAGATACAGAGCATGATCTTCGAACCATGAATGTTCGGCTTTGGTGTTGATATTGAGGTCGATGACAACGATTGACCGGGCTTAGCGTAGTATTTTTTCTTCTTGTCGTAGAATATCCACTTTTCATCTCCAGTCACAATCCGATGCAAAAAACCTTTTCTTTGTTGTCTTTGAATCAGCTGTTCGCAAGTGAAAAATCGCCTTTCAACGTCTCTCGATTTCAGTTCATAAGGCACCCAATTTCCTTGTTTTTGAATTATTCCCATGACTCTCAATCGTGCAGAAACGGCTTGTTAAGTTACTCCCAATGATTCTGCAAGCTCCTCTTGCGTTTGACTCTGATCTTCTTCGAGTAATACTTCTAATTCTTTGTCTTCGAATTTTTTTGGCTGTCCAGAGCGAGGCTTGTCTTCAACGCTGAAATCTCCATCCTTGAAACGTCGAAACCATTCCCTACATGATTTATCAGTTGAAGCAGTGTCACCATAAACTTCGACAAGCATTCGATGGGCTTCAGCTGCACTTTTCTTTCAATTAAAGCAGAAAATTAGAACCTCCCGCAAATGCTGCTTGGTTAACACAAAATTTGACATTTCAAACATAATAAAAATCAAGGTTTTTGTATGAAACTCAAAGCGATATAAACTGAATATTGTTAGCAGATGTCTAACTTCTCTGAAAACGTCAAAATCAGCTGTCACTATATGAACCATTCACAACAACCGGAGCCATCTTTTGGAAAACGGACCGAACTAATTTGTAAAAATAATCCTAATATTTAAAAATAAGAAATTGTTTACATATTACAATGAAAGAATGTCTTTAAATCAAGCCAAAAAAATAAAAAAATTATTTATTATAATACTTTAAATAATTTCATATATTTAAATCGAGAAAATAAATATAACTGATATCTGATTAATTTGAAACTAAAAAAGTATAATATGTTTTAAAATTATATGTCTGCACTCTATAAAAAGTATATTTTTGAATTTGATACACTGCTGACTAATAATATTTTCACATTCTAAAACAGTCACTAGATTATTTTTTTTCATGTTATAGTTTATAGTTTTTTAGCCCAATAAGCCGCTTTAGAATGAGAAAGTATTACACTAGTTGGCAATATAATACATCGAATCTAAAAATATGATATTTATGACCAACAGAATGTAGACACATAATTTTAAAATCTATATCTATATCAGATAAAAAACGCTATGTAATGTCTAACAGTATTATTCTAAAAATATTGTATATAATCGACAAGTCTCCAACACTAATAAGAAAGTAAAGCAATAATAGAAGGTTATTAAAGTCGTTCAATTTGCGACATTACGAAAGCTGTTAATCTGCTAAAAATTCTAGTTATATCCAAATAAGAAGTACAAACACTCACATCAGGATAAACATGGAAAAATTATATAGTCTTTAACTGTTATAAAGTTCATCAAGTAAATGTTAAATCTGGTTACATAAGCATTTCATAGTACATTGGATTTCCAGATAAAATTGTTGTCTGTTTAGATCCGCAATTCCAAATATGTTAGGTATTGCAGAAATTTACAACATAAAGTTTACTCGTTTTTATCAAAAAATAATTGGTTTATGTAAATATTATGTGTTTAAATTAAAGATGACTTCTTATGGATTTCTCAATAAAAGATGGATCTGTAATTGCATTCGTACTCAACTGAAAAAAGATAAACGAATTTATCCTGGATTATCTAGAATTCCAAATATGCATCGAACACAACAAGATTTGCAGATAAGAGTTGACGTGCTTATTAACTTATTTGCAATTCCAAATATATTTTAACAGGATTGCCATTGCAAGAAATCACATTTAACTAAATATCCAAATTCATATACGGACATGTTGAGAATTTTTAGCAGGAAAGTAATCATCAACTATAATTTGAAAAATTATATTGTTATTTTAGACAGAAAAATGCATGCTAATTCGTTTAATAGTATCATTCTAAAGTACAATTGAAAAATCTCAACAATAACATGAAGATACAATTATAGGATGTTTTCCAAATGCTTAACACATCTTAATACAAATGTACACAGGAATATATAAAGTGTGGCATTGTGCACGGTACAATTGGAAAAGAATGTGTACCTTGTGCACGATTGAGATCCGTTTAGGAGAGTTAGATTAAATGTAGCTTTTTCATCCTATATAAAACGAAACAAAAAAATAAAAGCGTCAGCTATTTAACGTCCTCCAACCTCATTTGTAGCCGCCGTGGTTAGTAACATGTAATTGTCACTAGAAAATAAGCTTATACAGCTCTCGGCTGAGTACAGATGTGTAGTATTGTGTTGAAGATAATGGACAATTGGAACGCAACTTGTGTCGCCATGTGTACAATAGTTCAGGAATAGTTCAGGAATATTGCAGAAAGAGTCCATAGATGGAGGGTACAATAGTCGTACTTTTGTCAGATTTATGAAGGTTGCTAAATGATCGTCTACTAATTACAATATATATTAGAAAATCTATCTGGCTATCATATCGAGTAAAAATAGAAGTATATTCTTTAAACAGTATCATTGTAAAATATAACAAAAAAATCTCCAACTATAGTTTAAAAGTAAAGCATTACTAGTAGATTATTATAGTTACTCATTTTAATTTTAAGGAAACAAAAATCTATTTTCTCTGAAGTAATTTAGTAATATCATAACAATTATTTTACATAAAATGCAAGTAAGTTTACTTTTAATTGGCGGGTACTCTTATGATCTAATTAATTGCTCTGCCTTTCTGTGATATATTTACATTTTGCGATCAAGATGGATACTATTTTAGAGTTCTAATCGGTGTCTCTCTAGCCAATATTATCTGAATTGAATACTTATAGCACTTTTTATCAAATAAAGCATATCACAACATTCCTTAGCATTTGTTTTATCTCTTTCAAGTATCAGTTTTTTTTTATTTATTAACAATAGCACTAAATATTTTATTCTTAACTACTAAAATGTGAGACAAAAATTAAAGTATTTACTTTTAAAAATTTATTTAAAATATAATAAGAATTGACTTATGATTTTTAGGAGGTAGTAAATAACATTAGATTTCACGAAAAAAATCAATATCATGTCGAAAATAAATTCAAAAAGGTAAAAGCATATGGTGAATTGATCTGCAATTAGTACATGGGGTCTAATTGTAGATAATTGTCATTACTCAATTTAATCAAAATTAAAATACATTAAATGGTACCAAAATGAAAAAAAATTTCCATAATGTAATCTTTATGATTAATCATAACTATTAAATATTTTATTAATTATTTGATATCGTTTTCGGTAAAAGTATGAATTTTTTTTTCAAGAGTGAGCCATATCTAGTGGCCTTACTCTACGTACCTATAAATAATAATAATTCCGCGAAGGCAATCTAATCTAGATTATCTGTGTCCATTTCATTGTTCAATACTTGCTGGTTAAACGGCATATAAATATGTCATCTTTCAGTGTACATATCTTATAGTGTGGTACTCACAAAGTTTCTACTGCATAAACTGCATAAACTATATTTCTGAAATTTTTATAAAAAATATTAAAGTGTGTCTCGTGTATCAAGAACTAATTTAATTAAAATACTGATTTAATTAAAACTGAACCGACGACTTGGAAACTATGACAGAGACGCTAGAAAAAGCGCTGGCACCATTATTGACCATTGGGTTGTTTTACAATTTGGGTATGTTAGAATATCCGCGTGGACAACTCAGGCCATATCTCTCTTACTTGTATATTTTGGCCGTATTTAGCTTTCTTACGTACTTCTATTATTATCAAATATGTTACTTGGAATATTTGCGGACTAAACAAATAATAATGTCACCTTTCTTATCGTTGCTCGCCATTATGTTAATTCTCATCAGCTTCTGTCGTTTTAAGGTAAAAATTTTAAAATGTAATTAGAGAAAAATTCAAAGTAACAAAGTAACGAACAGGAATCGCTCAGTCACTAGTGACCCATACTTTTAAAGTAAGAGCATGGTGGAAGAGATAACATGATGTGCTCAGTTTGCAAGCATCTCTTTCTAAATCCCCGCTGTATCTTCACTAGCGGAAAAATTTCTATGCCAAAGACTATTCTTAAATATGCGGTTTGGAACACGGAAGTAGAATTCTACTTCTATGTCAAAGTAAGCCAATTCATGTCTTTGTATGCCAGACAGCGCCAAACAATGCTAAACTATAGTAAACTCCGCCAGAAAATACGCCTAATTATGCCCGAAAGTACGCTTAACTACGCTAAAAATTACATATAAATACGCGAATGAAAACAGTTTAGCGTAGACTTAGATTCCACTCCTATGCTAAAGATTTACGCCTTTCTATGTGAAACTATCCTAAATCAGGTAGCATACGTATGTTTTATATACATTTCTTAAATATATCTTAAATATATTTTATAATGATTAAGCATCAATAGGAAATGTTTTTGAAATTATAATTTAAAAAACGTATTTTTCACATATTTTTTAATGTAATATTTTATTATGAAACATTATATATACAGAAATAAAATAAATATTTTTTATAAATAAATAGTATATTAATTTATATAAATATATATATTTTTTTCGAAGAAGAAAAAAACAGTGTTTTCTTTATTTTATTTTCTAAAATTCGTTTTTTTTACGGAATTAATAATAAAATAATGTATTTACGTATTTATATACATTTTTTAAATAAAATTGAATAAATTATTATAGAAAATCATTATTTTAATGATTTATTCAACTTTATTTCAAAAAATATATATGTATACATATATGTGAATATATTTATATGTATATATATATATATATATATTATACATTATCAACAGACAATGTTTTTTAAATGTTTTTTAAACGTTTATTTTTTATTAATTTTACATTTTTCGCGATTTGTTTTCAAAACTCATTAATTTAACGTTTATTAAACATTATTTTACATTATAATTTTTTGTTTAAAATAAATAATTGAAAAAACATTTTTTAAACGTTTATTTAATGTTTATTAAATGTTTATTTAACATTAATTACTTAACTTATTATTTTTAATATTTTTAAAAATGTTTTAAAAAATGTTTCGGCACAGAAACGCATAGTTCAGAAAGTAATGATTATTAGTTGCGCGTACTTTGGCATACTTTCTGTGCCTAACTAGGTCCAAAAGTCATTTTACATCTTTCGCGTAACTTGGCGTAATTATTTCTATGTTTAACAACACAATCCTACATCACAGTCGCAGAAGTAGAAAGGCGTACTTTTTGGTGTACATTGGCATAGAAATTTTTCTGCCAGCGTTTCTATGGATGTCACGTTAGAGACAAAGACTACTAGACAGTCTAGACAAATAAGCTAATAATAAAGCCAATACAGTCTTTGGATTGACTTATGACATCTTAAGAAATTAATTGTAATTAAGACAGTCTTAAATACAAGAATCGAATATGAATATTGACCTGTCTTGCATCGTGAAATTGGTATTGAACTTTTCTTGATTAACATATTTTAGGTTTCTCTTTCTATAAATCTAAGATGCAATATGATGTGTGTCAAACAAGGAAAAAAGCTTTGTCTCTTAAGCGACACTCATAGAAAGAGACGGCAGAGATTTAGAGAGAGACACTTGCAAACTCAGCACACCATGTTATCCCTTCCACCATAATTAAGAGCATTGATGTAACTGGTATGTGTGAGGTGCTTGCACGCACGCGCACCCATGTGGATGTGTGTGCGTGTGTGCGTGCGTGCGAGCGTGTGTGTATAATTTTAACTATTGTTTCACCACTTATTACATCGTTATTTTACAAGGAAGGTTAGGCAATTCAAAAATTCAGAAAATTCTAAAACATTGTGTGCAAGTAGAGTAATTTGTCCGTAATACAAAATTATTTTTTGTTCGTGCAGAATTACTTCGACGTTGAATATAATATCTTTTCTTTTTCAAATATGTTGCAACTGGCTGCTCTATCAAAAGCCAAAATTAAATAAATGATATTTTATAAAAATAACAATTTCTTTATTCATACTTTGTTTTTAATTGTCTGAAGTATTTTGTACACACTTTATGTATATCATAAAAATATTTGACAGATTTTAGTTTAACATTGTTATTATTATTGTTGCTGCTATTGTTGTTGTTATATAGAAGCTCATATTTTAATAGTTGCTGCTGTACTGGTACTCTGTTGATGGATTGTATTTGCCATTTCACGCTATCTTGCGCAACCAACGCGGTATGAGACGAATATCTACGGAACGCGTATATATATTTTTGCTCATATTTGAAAAATGGTTCTTCGGAACATAACTATAATATACATCGTTGCATTCGAATATCTCTTTGATTTGCGATATATAAAAATTAAAAACATTTTTTAAATAGGAGTGGGGGTATAAAATAAAAAAATAATTGAAAAAAAATTTTTTATTGTAGTCCTAAAGTACTTTTAAAATCATTCAAATTTTATTACAGAAAATTTTTCGTATCTCTTATAGCTTCACGATATTCGCTTAAAAAAAAAATTAATTTCTAAAAGGATGTTTCCCTTCCTAAAATTGTAATTCTGAACGAACAAAAAATAGTTTTGTGTTACGGATACGAACTACTTTACTTATACACATAGTTTCAGAATTTTTTGAATTTTTGAGCCTAGTGTTCCTTGTTAGTTCCGATTTGTTATTGCTGGTAGACTTTGTAACAGCAGTTTTGCTGACACCTAAGTATTTGCTACTTTAATCAATTGTATCATGTTTTGTGTTCATGTTCTATTACTCTGTTAACATGAAATTTTTTTCATAGAGCAATAAGCTAAATTAAATTAAAAAAAAATTTTTGGACAAATCAACACACGACTTTAGTGCTTACATTATTATAATGTAATTCTTTATCACATTTCCTGTACATATTGCAATAACAATTTTTGCTCAAATATAAATTCATAATAATTTTTTTCTGTGTCGTATATTCGATAAATATGATTTTTTTAAAGGAATTGAAAATGTGCTTACGTGAACTTGCTATAGTAGACGATACGTTGGAAGCTTTTGGAGCGCCAAAGGAATACCAAAAGCTACGTAACTGGATAATTCGAATAATAATCGGATGGATTGCATACGTTTTTTATCAATTAGCATATATAAATCTTCTTGTTTTCTTTGTTCTTAATTATGACATAAATTTCACCAGTTTTTTATCTGTAACGCGTGTAATGTTTCTGAAGGATTATTCGTTAAATGTCGTTGTCATAAACACTCTGATTTCTGCAGCTATCCTTGGGTTAGTATTGTACCTGTATATATATTTACTTTGTAAGTTATTTTTATTGACATTGTGCGTCAAAATGTTTACATTGTGAAATACATAAAGACTTTTTGATAACATATAAAAAATGGAAGTCACGTTCATCAATAACCATGACTTTGACAATATAATGCTTGATAACATATGTATGTTTTCTGTATTGTCTGTACAAAACACGTATATATAATACTTATTTTGAGTTTTAAAAATATACTAAACAACAATTATTTAAAATAAATAATTAATCATTATTTTCATTGTTAAATATTTATAAGAGATGACCATCTTTAGAAAACGTCGCCAAGGAAGAAAATGTTGAGTAATGTAATCGAATTAACATACGGTCAAAATTTCCACCTCCAAAAATTTGATCTTGACACATAACGTCATAAAAAAGTAACAGCAAAAGTAATGGTAAAATTGTAATATAAAAGGTAACAGTAAAATGGTTATTGAAGAGTAATGACAAAACTAATGATAAAACTAAATTTCGTCCCTAGCTGTAAGGGAGAGTCGCGCCGCTTGTCGATAAATAATTATGATACGATTGAATCAGACGCTATGCCTCCGCAATAGAACAGACTTCGACATCCAAAGCGTCCTGCGTCAAAGAACTTAATTGGATTACAAAAAATTTATATAAAATTTCCGTATAAACGTTTCATCTTTGTACTTGTAGCGTGCATGCAAATATATATTTATATGGAGGCGCAACTTATAAAACTTATTCCTACTGAAATTTTTATGCTCTTCCCAAATGTTTCTGCGATTCGCCTTTGATGCATTAATGTCTATGAAGGGATGAGCATGAGCGATGCAACTTCACAATTTCAAACTGGAATATGACGAAATGACGTAATGTGATGTTCGGAATTCATTGTTATAAATTTTAAGCGATTTTTGCGCATTTTGGTCAAGGAAATATTAGGTATAAAGTCTTTGCAAAAAGTGATTTGGAATTGGAAATTTACACTTTTCATATAAAAATGAATGTTAAGGTAGTGACCGGACGTGTACCGTAGTATCGGATATTAACACAAAATTAATTAATTTATTTTATTATTTAGGAATGCCCCGCATAATATGTTAAGGGGTACAGAATATTGGATGTCCAATTCTGTTTATATATCCAATTGTCCGACCGAACGAATTTTCCGGATATCCTGCCTATAAAAGAAACTTACAAAAGAAAAAGAAAAATGGCATGATCCTTTAACCAAAGATGCTTTAACAAAAGGTCCTTTAAGGGGGGTCTTTACGTTTGAGAGTCGATTTTAAAGGCATTCATTGAGAATTTTTTTGATAAATAAAAATAAGGTGTAATAAAAAACATAATACAACTAGTCTAGAAAATATGTACAAGTATAAAAAAATTTTTTTGTAGTGTTAATTTTTTACAGAAAAAATAGTAATAAGACGGCGCTGAAATTAAGCATGCATCGCGAGTATCGTCAAATGTGATAGAGATATAGATCGTATTGTTGGTCTTATAGCAAAAATAAAGCTTTTTCTTATAACAAATAAACTTGTAATTCTCCCGAACTATTATAGAATAATTAATATCATATGCATATTTTCAAAATGGCAACAGTTTGAAAAGATAATTCGAATTTGTTGATTGTATGCCGTTAGTCCCACTATATATATATCACGTGTTCTTGTTTTTATTATATCTGTTACCAGACAGATGGCGTGAGCACCCTTCTCGTACTAACCTTACCTTTTGTTTCTTTATTATTGTTCGCACGCGCCGAAAACCAAGCTCTGTATTTTGTCTTGTTATTCAGCAATAAAAATCCCAATAGGTTATGAGCCCAGGAGTGTGAACGGCTATAATAATAAATAGAAAAAAGGAGAGTGATAGTGTGTGCAAGGAAGACAGAGGTCCAAGTAACATCGCTTGAATCTGCAAGAATGGAAATAAACTTGAAGTCTGTTACGCAACTGAACTCAAGCAGTTACGTTCGTTGGCGTTTTGAAATTCAGGCTCATCTCGAAGCAAACGATGTGTTTGATGTGGCTGATGGATCGAGAGAGCAACCAACAGATGCCACACTGGCTGATTGGAAAAAGAAGGACGCCTTGGCGAGGTCTTTGTTAAGTAAATCTCTCGATGATGCACATTTTAATTTGGTGGTCGCCTGTAAATCATCCGCTGATATGTGGAAGACTCTCGTGGGACATTATGATGAGGTTTCAAACACGACGAAGCTAGCTGCATTGGAAGCATACAACGACTATCACTGGAAAAACGATGTGACGTCGTATATTTCAGGGCTTATGCTCATTGAAAATAAGCTCAAGGCGCAAAAATTAAACATCGAAAAGGAAATGATTATTACAAAAATTGTTCGTGGTCTACCGCAAAAATTTGATAACTTCAAGCAAGTATGGCGGATTTGTCCTACGAAGGACATTACGGTGGAACAATTACAAGCAAAATTGTTAGATGTCGAACGTGACGTTAACGTGACGTCATCCGGAAATCATGGTGTAGCGTTATCTGGTCAGAAAGATCAGAAAGACCGAGAAGTTTTCAAAGATAAGAAGAAAGCAGGCTGGAAAAAGGACCGAAAGAAGCTACAATGTCACAACTGCAAAGGTTTTGGACATTTTGCTCGTGACTGCCCATCCGAGAAGAAAGACACGAGCTCAGAAGGACGTTCGTCTAGCAATCGTGTGGCAATGCCAGCAAAACAACAATTAGGAGATATTGATGAGTGGATCGGTGATTCAGGTGCGTACAGCCATATTACTCGTAATAGTGATTGGTTTGTAGAATCAAAGGCATTGAATCCTCCGGAAGAAGTGAAAATAGGGGATGGCAGGATTCTAATGGCGACGGCTATTGGCAAAATAAATGTAACAGTCCATAACAGTAAAGAGTGGGTACCGAGATGTCTCAAGGATAGTAAGGTTAGTTCCTGATTTTGGATCATTCAATCTTTTCTCTATTGTAGCCACGACTGACCTTGGTTACGAAGCACTTTTTAGTAAGTCAGAGGTTGTTGTAAAGAATTCAAAAGGCGAGGTGATTGTCCGTGGTATTAAAAAAGGACACTCGACGTATCGAATGCTGATCAAAGTCGAGAAACCAGCTAAGGTTTGCACGGCTCAGAAGGAGATCTCCGCATCATGGGAAACCTGGCACCGTCGACTTGGACATGCAGGAAAAAACAAGGTCAAAGCTCTATTAGAATCTAAAGGATATTGTGCAACTGGAAAAGAAGATTTCTTCTGCGAAGCCTGTATTTTTGGAAAAATGACCAAAGGACCATACAAGGAAATCGTTAATAAGGATTTCAAACCAGGTGCAAAAATTCATTGCGACCTTAGTGGAAAGGTTTCAATTGAATCGGCAGGTGGTTGCAAATATTTTGCTGTTTTTGTTGACGAGAGCTCAGGATACAAGAAAGTTGCCATGCTGAAAAAGAAGGAACTTGTCGAAGAATTCAAGAAAGTGATTCAGGAAGTCAAGGAAGAGACGGGTCATCCAATTGAGATTTTGCGGACTGATCAAGGCACTGAATTCATTGGTACATCATTTCAAGATCTTCTGAAAGAATATAAAATCAAGCATGAGATGAGTGTTGAGTATACACCACAGTCGAACGGTATGGCCGAACGTGCCATTCGATCTCTTACAGAAAAGGCTCGATCTCTACTTGCAGATGCAAACTTGCCAAAGTTTATGTGGGCCGAGTGTGTCTCGACTGCTTGTTATCTGTCCAATCTCGTCGCCACTCGTGATCTAAAGAAGACATCGTATGAACTCTGGCATGGGAAGGAGCCGTCCATTGAACATCTGCGTGCATTCGGTTGTGATGTTTTTGTGCACATCCCAAAACCGAAGCGAAATAAGTTCGACAAGAAAGCTCGAAAAGGTCAGCTGATTACGGACCGAGTACGAAGCTGTATCGAGTTTACTTTCAGGATCTTCAAGATGTTCGCATCGCACGTGATGTAAAATTCAATGAAGGAAAGCAAAATTCTTTCTATGTAGAAGACGAGATAAAATCATTATCCAATGACGAAACTTATGAAGTCAAAGAAAATGATTCTACTGAGATTGTAAATGAGATCGTTAAAGTATCTACTCATCCGAAGTCAACAAATGTACGCAAACCCAGTGGACCTTTAACCATGAAGCTCCGAAGTCGTAGCATCATCAGTGAGGATGTTCTTGACGAAGAGCAACAAGGAGGGCATGAAGTCCTGATGGCGTTAAACATGGAAGAACCCAAGACAGCAAGAGAGGCTCTTGAGGGTAAGGACTCCACCGGATGGCAAATGGCTATGCAAGATGAACTCGATTCCTTCGCGAAAAATGATGTGGTTGAGACATGTGTCTTACCATCGGGAAAGAATGTTATTGACACAGGCTGGGTATTGAAGATCAAACGATATCCAAATGGTGAAATCAACAAGCTAAAGGCTAGAATTGTTTGCCGTGGATACAGTCAAAAACGCGGGATTGATTTTACCGAGACATTCGCACCTGTAGTTCGTATGGATTCAATTAGAATTTTGTTAGCTATTGCAGCTCATGAGAAGCTGGTGATCAAGCAATGCGATGTCAAGTAGGCATTTCTCTACGGAGACATCGAGGAAGAAATTTATGTGCGACCTCCTGATGCAGTAGACATTGATGATGGAAAAGTTTGGAAATTAAAAAAATCGCTCTATGGTCTGAAGCAGTCACCTCGGAATTGGAACAAGAAATTTAATAAACTTGTCACAACCTTCGGTTTGATTCGTTCTATAGCTGATCCTTGCATATATTATGGAAATGGTCAGAAGGGGCGTTTGTTGTTGGCAATATATGTAGACGACATCCTCGTTGCTGGACAACCAGAAAACGTTGTGACTGAATTGCTAGATTTCATGAAGGCTGCGTTCGAGATAAAGATCGAAGAGCCAACCTGTTTCCTAGGTTTGGAACTAAATGTTGACCGAAGATCAGGACGTATTCGCGTAAATCAACAGGGATATATTCGTAATATGCTCGCTCGTTTTGGAATGGAAAATTGTAACAAAGCCCATACTCCGGGAGAAGTTCAAATTAGGAAACATCAACTAACGGACGATGAAACATTTGGAGTTCCATTCCCTTATCGACAGGCTATTGGATGTTTACTATATGCAGCGACGCATACGAGACCAGATATCTCGTTTCAGGTTAATCATGCTGCTCGCGCTGTTGAAGCACCAACACCGTATAACGTGAAGGAAGTGAAAAGAATTTTCCGTTACTTAAAAGGCACAATGTCAGTAGGAATTCAGTTTGGTGAAGGTAAAAACGAAGTTGTTGGATATTGTGATTCAGACTATGCAGGATGTCCGGACACTGCTAAAAGTACTTATGGACATGTGTTCGTATTAAACGGTGGACCAATATCCTGGGAATCACGGAAGAGCACGATTGTCGCTGACTCCACAACTGTTGCTGAACTGCAGGCTGCTTATGAAGCATCGAAACAAGCCATATGGATTAAAGATCTCTTGGAAGAACTCATAACGTCTTCTGAGAAACCAATAATAATCTATTGCGACAATGAAGCGGCTGTTAAGCTGTCAAAATCCGAGGAAATAAAGAAGAAAACCAAGCACGTCAATGTTCGCTTTAATTTTCTACGACAGACTGTTGGAGACAACAATGTAGAAGTTAAACATATTGCGGGCACAGAGAACCCAGCGGACATGCTAACGAAGCCTCTACCCCATGCAAAGCTGCTCCATTGCTGTAATCTTCTTTTTATCGAGTGAGACTACGTCAAGAGGGGGTGTTGATTGTATGCCGTTAGTCCCACTATATATATATCACGTGTTCTTGTTTTTATTATATCTGTTACCAGACAGATGGCGTGAGCACCCTTCTCGTACTAACCTTACCTTTTGTTTCTTTATTATTGTTCGCACGCGCCGAAAACCAAGCTCTGTATTTTGTCTTGTTATTCAGCAATAAAAATCCCAATAGAATTTTCCTCACATTTTTTCATTTATTTAACCTTCAAAAAAATAGAAAAAGTTAACGTATACTATTAATTCTAGGCAATAATGATATGTTTTCTGAGTACAACGTAAAAGTAGAAGTCAGTCGAACTTTCATTTTCTTTGGAATAATGATGATCATATTTAAAAACAGGGAAAAAGGCGAATAAAATTTTGAAAATATTTTATTTACAAGTACCGCTCCGTTTTCCGTTTTCCGTTAAAGTGACGCTCAGATGGGAACGAAACTTTGCTCTATTGGATAGAAACGTTCTAGAATGATTTTAAAAGGTTGAATATAAATAATGGCGTGCGCCGGTTATAACAATTTTTTTTGGCGCGCCCTATTAGAATTGATCAAGAGGTCCCACACACCATATCATTTTACCTCGTATATCTTGGACAATTTTTGTTTTTTTTTAAAAACATTTTTGTAGGATATTCTTGAGACTATAAGCTTTCAAAAAGAGCAAAAATAATTGATATTTTTTATTCCTGAAATGTAAAAACTCCCTTAACAAAATACACTTGTTTAATGTTTTTAGCAGTTTTATTTAACATTTCTTAGCTTACTAATTGAAAAAGTTATTTTTTGTAAGGCGCGTAGTTTTCTGATGGCTTTCTTTTTCGTTATCTCTAAACGAATTATAGTTTAAAACGACTGAAACTAAATTATAAATTTTTATAATTAATATAAATAAAACTCATTTTGAAATTCTGTTCCTCATATATGTATAAAATATTATATTGAAATATCACAAGTAAATAATAAAGTTCTAATTTAGTCCGACTTCTAATTATTTATTAATAATATTATTAATTAGCAATTAGCGTTAATATGTTTATACATAATGCATATATAATAATGTTAATAAAAGATATGACTTTTTAATTTAGATGCATAAGCTCCAGATTTCATCGAATCAATGAACGTTTACGTATATTATATTCTGATCTGTTCGAAAATGGTACAGATTACAGAAGACAAAACAGATCCATCTTTGTGCATCAGCGGATAACAGGAGCTAAGAATCGCAATCAAAATATATGGGTTATAATGTAATAATTATTTAATAGAATTACTGTACACATACGTGCATGCGCATGTATATATATATATATATATATAGAGAGAGAGAGAGAGAGAGAGAATATCTTTAACTTTCACATCAACATATTTCAAAAAGTATAAAAAAAAATGTTTTCTATGAAAGTGCAACTGCTTCGAGAGCAACCTAATATGATCACGTTATTCTTTTCTAGATAGAGGTACGATGAGAGACGCAATGAAAAAGACGTTATGTTTATTTGCGCATTTTAAAATGGAATTTTATGATTTTTTATGTAATATGATTTCTTTGTAATTATTCTGCATGTAAAAATATTAAGTTAGAAATATAAAAGTCAATAATTTATGAGACATTATAGGTACATTTATCTGTCACATATAATTGACATGACACATTAAATATCTCGTAAACCATTATTAATTTTTGATATCTTAATACTTTTATTAATAGAATAATGATATAAGTCATGTGTAAAGAAAACGTATACTTATTTATTTAAAAAATTATTTATTGTGCCTACATATTTTTTATAAAATGGAGGAAGGCCTATAAGGGTCGATTTCGGCCTCCTCCAATTTTTGTCCAAACTCACGAAAATCTATATTTAGAGGTCAATTAGATTTAATTCGAGTAATTGCAACTTAAATGAAGCGATGGAGTTGCCGTAATATTTATTCGGAAATCAATTTTTTGAATTTTAAATGTATTTTTATGTTTTAATGTTCATCTATCGATTCATCTGTTTCGGACCAAAAAGCTGCATCCATTTCATATTCTGGGTAGGCATCACTGTGGTATTGAGATGTATTTTCTATATATTTATAGTATCCTAGGTACCACAGAATAGATGCAATGTGCGCACAGCATTCTACAGTCCGTTTTACATTGACAATACCAATTTTTGATAGGATCAAAGCCATCCTTCTCATATCGAATCCAAAGTTGGTATTGCTTGGATAAAGAGAGATTGCAACATAACCCTTAAAATGTCTGCTTTCTGTTTGTACACGTAAAGCACATAATCACCATCTTTCGTCATATGATCTCGTGTATAAGACGCCGTGCCGTTTTGTTTTATCTAATAAATCCTAATCGATATTCTGTGAAGATCTTGGAGTGTCAAACGCGGAAAGTTGCTAATGAATATTATCTGTATTTTCTCTCAAATTGTCGTCTTTCTGAATCACCTTTCATCTTCTACAATCTTTTGAAGATCATTGGGTTTTTTTTAGACAAAGCGAGCATTCTTTGAGTAATTATTTCATCATCTGATGATGTTACTTGAACTCGAGGTAGTCGGTAAGCATTGCGGATACAATTCTCCGATGTATAATATTTAAGTGTTAGAAAAAGCATTGGCCAGTATTTTTCATGTTGTTTAATTAAATCATATACGAATTCGACAATTTGATCTCAACTCTGAATTTATTTGCACTTATAGCATCATGTTGTCTTCCTGCTTCAAAAAATGAGGCTTTTTCGATATGAGTCCATATTCTTCCAAAGTTGTTATTGAATCATGGAATTCTCGATCATAACGTCTTCTGGCATAACTATTCTAAAAGTAAAGAACTTGTCTCTTTCATCAGGCTATTCAATATATTGGCTTCATTATTTTTCCCGTCAGTAAGATAGGAACCAAAGACATCCAAAATATGTACTATCTTCATAAGCTTGACCAGAGGCCTGCCTTTGTGCATAGAAGAAGAATGCCTTTAGAATAGTTACTATCCTTTTCTATGTACATGTTTGTTCCATCTGTTACAAGTATTGCCATGTCTTTACCTTTCGCAAATAGAACTTTAGCCATATCCCTGTGTAATCATATGAAATCTTCTCTCGTGATATGATTCAACCAAGATAATTGAACAAAATCTTTCATGAGTGCTTTTCTAACACAGTATATTATTTTATCAATTGTACGTCTCTGTATCCCAGAAAGTGTTGACAGGATTGAATGAGATATTCCTGTTTTCAATTTGATAAGGAATAGAACAAAACAAATGCGTGCACTTTTTACGGATGTACTACGGATTTTAACGTAACTGAAAAGATTATTGAAATCTCTCGCAGATATTCCAGTAAGTCGATGATAATCAACATCACTTAAGGTTCCAGGAGTATCAAAATCCAATGATCGTTTTTTTGCTAATCGGAGATTATGCAACAAGTTGAATATCTCCATTCCACTTAAGATGGTTGTATTCGATATTTGTTTTATTCGATCATCATCTTTGAAAACACTACCACATTTTGCAACATCGAACAGATCCTTGAATTATTAATTCGTTATTGATAAAGACCTGAAGTTTAGCCTGGCGAGGTATAACAATAAGCGATTGTACAGCTTTGCATATAATAAAGGGTGTTTTTTTAAGCCCGATAGAACTTGAAATTGTAAAAAATAAAACAAAAAATTAAATTAAACAACCGCGGTGACCATATGCCCGAAATCATTTTCAAATGTTAATGCCATGCATTGATCTTTCGACTAAAAAAAATTTTTTGATTATAATTTAATTTTTGTGTTAGTTTTTTACAATTTTAAGTTCTATCGGGCTTAAAAAAATCCATCGGGCTTAAAAAAACACCCTTTACAATATTTGTGTGATTTAGCGCTTCTGCCAAAGTAAGAATTCTGAAAAGAACTGATTGAACAACGGACACTAGAATAATAAGTAGAGCTCGGACGTTTATGCATGGTCAAGTAAAGCGAGTGCTCGAGTGCTTGCTGAAGTAAGATAACAATTGGCAAGCGTACAATCTACTCAATGAAAACAAAACGCGTAGTGTTCGCCTCGTGTTTCAATGTCCGCGGGTTATTATAATGAGATAAAAATAAATGCACTGCTCGAAAAATCTACAAAAGAGAAGAGATTCTCGATAATTCGAGATTTGAGAACTGTAATTTCAAAATGACATTATGGCATGATAAACCCATGATGAGCTTCTGGACAACTATATGAATTTAAAAAAAAAATGTATATTGCACAATATATATTGCAAAATATATACACAAATGTTTTCGTAGTCTCAAGCGCACGCGCGTGTACACACACGCACATACATACACACTCATTTGCTAATACACTAAGGCAAATATTGATCCTTTCTGGGAGATTTATTGTCATGTATAGTTTAACTTAAAAGCGTTGGCATCAAATGTATAGAGAATTGAGAAAGCTCTGCTATCCCAGAATAATTCAAATTATTATACAATATTTTCCAATACGACAATCAAAATATTGATTTCCGAATAAATATGGCAACTCCATCACTACGTTTAAGCTGGAATTACTCGAATTGAAATTGATTGTAATTGATTTCAAAATATAGATTTTTGAGGGTTTAGACAAAATTTGGAGGAGGCCGAAATCAGCCCTTATGGGCCCTTCTTCTTTGAAATAATCAGCGATCTTTCACCAATCTCAGTTATCAGACAGATATTGTCAAGGTCATGATCCTAAATGATCTTCTACAGGCTTTTTAGTCGTCGCTCTTGTCCTTCCTTAAGACGCTATTATTAAATAAAATTGATAATATAAACGTACGTTTCTTTTAATGTTAACTTTTCATTTCTTTTCCAAATGGAGTAAAGCAAACGCATTCTCTCTTTAAAACACAAATTCTCTCCTTTAAACCTATTCTTTGCTTTATTATACAAATTCTCTTAAAGATATAAATACTCTGCTTTCAAAACGGAGATAGTATAAAAAAAAGCTAAGTTAGAATATGATAAAATAAAAAAAAAATAAAATAGATAATTTTAACAAATTATTCAACAAATTTTACAGAGTATCAATAAACATGATCACGCAATTATAATTTAGAAATGTGTTTCGCACTTAAGGGAGGATGGGTTTCTTAAGAAGAAAGTGAATCCTAAAATGTGTGTGTGTGTGTGTATGTGTGTCACCTGTATTACCGAAACATAATTTTTGTGTAACAGTTTCTCTGTTACTCATTCGAAAATCATTCTCCAAGATTAAAGAATAATATATATTAAAAAATTATTTTATGTAAATATTTAAAGTACGTTTCTTTTAACGTTAACTTTTCATTTCTTTTCCAAATGGAGTAAAGCAAACGCATTCTCTCTTTAAAACACAAATTCTCTCCTTTAAACCTTACTTATAAAAGAAAAATGTAAACTTTTTTATCAATCAATAAATTTTAACATTTAACAACGAAATAATAACAATTAAAATAAATATATTACAACAATGTGTTATTAAATAAAAATATAATCTTATTCGCACAACTTTTATATGTATATATATATATATATATATATATATATATATATATATTATTTGAAATGTAAATATTAAACATATGTCCAAATTCAATTTTCTTTACAGGGACTGTACATTTAATACAGCCTTAAATTGACAACCTAATATCTTTTAGATGTTTGCACCTAAAAAAACAATGTAACATATAATATGTTCAAAAAGTATTTAAAAAAGTATTATATAATTTGATGCAACAGCTGAAATGAGACATATATATATATATATATATATATATATATATATATATATGTACAAGGATAATTAATTTCAATTACGAATTATGAAATAATCACACATTGTGAATCGCAAGTTATAACACTATAGTTTATAACATAAGTTTATATCAAATTTTAGGTTAAAAATATATTTTGCTTACAATTATTTTGTTAGTACTTTTCGTATGTCTCTTGGTTTGATTAATTATAACAATTATAATTTATTTACAGGCACGTCTATCTACAACTGTGCCTTATATCACGCAAACTAAACGGAATATTCAAAGTACAAATGCTAATACAGATGATATGGTATTTTTGTAAAGCTATTACGGTATATCTATCAATGTATCATTTGTTTGGAGATCATTGGAAAATATGGACATTGGATTATACTATGATACAATTATATATATATTTTAATTTCGTTTTGAATAGCATTTTATTTCTTACATTAAACTACTTATGTCAAACTGTTTACTTTAAGGTATAGTTACAGTAGATCAAAAGCATTAATAATTATTTATAATTAGAAATTTTTATTTATAATAAGCACAAGCAGCAATGAAATTATCATGTCAAAGATTTATTTATAGACATTTATGACAGAATCTTATTCATTGAATACAAAGTTCTCAGTTTTATTACTCTCATTTAATATTAATATAATTTCAGGAAAATGAGACAGTAGCAATTCTTCACATATTGTCCATTTATAATCTCGATGAAGATTTACATAAACAGGTAATTACAACAAAATTTTATATTGAATTTTAACTATTTTATGTTTTTATTAGCTCTCAAAATTTGGACATGTACCTAAATTTCAAGGAATGATTATGTACAAAATTGGAACATAACAATTGTGTCCTTTATACATTTTAGAATACTTGTACATACATTTTAATGCCACAAATATGGATAAACTAGAAAAAATTTAAAAAATTATTTTTTATTTTATATAATAAAAGTGAGTTTTTGAAAGTTATTTCATATATTATCAATATTCTGCTATTTTACTATCATATTATCAATTCTACTATCGTACCATCTACATTCTGTTATCACGCAAATATTTTGTCAAATATGCTCAATGCATTTTTTCATATAGAATTGAAAATAATTGATAAAGATTTTGTAATTGGTGTTGATATGTACAAATATCTTAAAAATACATATAAAAGAATACAATATGTTAAATTCATAGTGTTGTATTATAACCACTTTGAGCTGTGTATTTTTTAATAATTTCTATATGTTGACCTTACTTCTACTCAATACGTCGTTAATTTAACTAAAATTATTTAATTAAAACATTGTAGTTAAATAACTTAACTCTTGAAAATGTATTAAACTTGACTCAAATTTAATTCATTATTTACTAAGTTCATGCATTAATATGAATGCTGTACTTTGAAACTAAAAAATTAATTAATTTTGACACATATTGAAGTTAAAAATAACGGAATATCATTAAACGTAAAGGATAGCTCTTTAATATCTGCCACAAAGTAACACAATTGATGTTTTATAATAATGTTTTAAATTTACTCATCCGTTTAATACAATTTATGCAAGTATCCGCGAACTATTCATAATGTTAATATATATTTAATGCTTATTAAATTATTTTTTTCAATTAGATTTTGCAGTTTATATTGCAAATAAAGCAGACAAAGGTAAAATTTGGCTTGGGACAGTACTACTTTGGATATAATTTTATCTGCAAGGTATGTCCTCTTTTAAATAAAAGTATAAAAAAGTACGTAATAAATACACATCACACATACACACACACACACACACACACACACACACACACACACACACATGTACAGGGTGGGACAATAACTCTGGAATATTTCCGCTATTTTTAGAAATATGTAATAATATATTTATTGAAATCGTATAACTTTAAAAGGGTATAATATACTCCCAACTGTTTTTCTATGGATGAAGATGCTTCGGAGATTTCAAGATTATTTCCATTCACTTTCTTAAATGGTATTGTATGATTTCTTTACACAATATGATTCTTCTAATTATTCTGCATATAAAAGTATTAGGGTAATATATCAAAGAAAAAAACCAAAAGATATTTTATATTTTATTCTGGTATATATTGACATAAAATATTTAATAACTCATAAACTATTAATTTTTTTATAATCGTACCTTAACACTTTTATAAACAGAATAATGAGATGAATTAATTGATGGAAAGAAAATACATAATTGCTTAAAAAAAATGTGTATGCAAAAAGGATAATTTTTTACATAAGCAGCTATGTGTTTCTTTTCTATCAATTGATTCATCTCATTATTCTGTTTATAGATAAAAATATTAAGAATTATAAAAAAAATTAATAATATTTACGAGTTATTTAATATTTTATGTTAATATATACCAGAATAAAGTAAACCAAATATCTCGTAAACTATTGGCTTTTTGATATCACTATCTTAATACTTTAATATGCAAAATAATTAGAGGAATCATATTGTGTAAAAAAATCATACAATTCTATTTAAAAAAGTATAAGTAAACTTGAAATCTTCGAAACGCTTCTACCTATAGAAAAACTGTTAGCAGTATATTATACCCTCTTGATGCTATACAATTTCAATAAATATTCAATAAATATCATTTCATATCTCTAAAAACAGCGAAATTCTAAGTGAACAGAGTTACTGCCCCCCCCTACATATACATATATGATAGAAAAAATACATACATATAAAACAGAACGTGTTCTAGATCTTCTCGACAATTAATTCTTTTGAATTTAACCCTTTGCTCCTAACGCCGGCTATATGGTTACGAAGCGATCTGTTTAGAATATTATAGACGAATGCTGGTTGTAGTCAGCATTCGCGAAGTAATTAATTTATAATGTCCCTTATAATAAGAGTTACGTCAAATCATTTTGTACAGCAATGTACAGCCAAGCGTAACTAATTTTGTCAAATAATATATATTTAAACATAATTAGTAGTGGTAGTATATTGATGTTTATAATGTCACTGGCATGAAGGGGGTAATTAAAAAACGATTTACGAAGAAATTATAATTAATTTGTTTTGGGAATAGTTCTTTTTTTTTTAAACGTGTCAAGATGGCGTTGTTCAGCCATAAAACGTAATTTTAAACGTCAAAGACTGTCCACGTACAATGTGTACACTTTTGATGTGGGGGTCCCGATTAGTGGTAATATTCCGGTGCATGTTTCTGACTGAAGAGGTTAACAAAACTATTTTTATTAAGTATAATAATAGTATACTTTCTTTCAGATGTATTCTACAATTTTGTCCGTTACAATAATTTTTGCAACGCAGGTATGTAATAATAGACCTTATATTCTCGCAGTAATGCGTAAGAAATTTTGTTTGATTATGGTTTGATATGGATAAGACGCTCGCGCGTATATAATTAAATGCATTTTATTTTAACCAAAATCTTGTCATAACAATCAAAAAGAATTTCCGATTGTTATGACAAGATTTTACAACTAGAAGTAGAATTATATTATAAGTATTATATTATTTATTACATTATAAGGATTTGTTTAATATTTTTCAGTTTGATTGGGATATGTTTACTAATTTAAGTCTTTTGAAAAGTGATGATTGCGATTGCAATTAGTTATTTTAATCTCAGCGCTCTAGTAGTGCAATTATTGTGTCATTCGACACAAATCGGGCAAATATGCTGTATTGTTTTGTGTCGTCGTGTTGTTTTCCGTAGTGAATTGGAACAAAGTGATATGACTGACGAAAAAACGTCTTCTCTTTCCGCCGTCAATATAATTTTGAGAAAAATACATAGAAATTTGAAAGTTATAGCAATAATATTAATTTGAATTTCTCTGTGTTACCTACATGTTACTTTGTAAGTAATTCATAGATTATGGGTGCATGATGCGCCCAAATCATCCATCATTTATCCTTGTTTACATTCGATGAACGGAATAATAATACATTATGTATAAAATGAAATGCTCCAATAATTAACAAAAAGACATATTTGATATTCTGCGGATAGTTAACAAGAAAAATTTATCCAATTAACGACTAATTCTGATATATTTAATAAGATGCAATTATAAATGCCATTTATAATACAATAAAAATGATATTATTCCGTAGTAACATAATAAAAAAATTAAAAATGCGTGATTATACGAAAGCGTGAAATATGTATGGTAACACAAATTTTATTAAATCAATTATTACTGTAATATTAATAAACGGAATGAAATATTAATAATAAATAAATTGTATTTACTTTTAATTGTTAACTTTTAATTGCAATTATAAAATTTATTAAAATTTATATGATAAAATTTAACAAATTTACTTTGTGATACGCTGGTTAGCATCCAATACAAAGAAGAGTAATCTTTATAATGGAAAGCGAACTTAATGTATACTGATTCCGTATAAAATTCATATAAAATTCATAAGAATTCATATTCTATCCGCAAAGAGAGAGAGAGAGAGAGAGAGAGAGAGAGAGAGAGAGAGAGAAGTTAAACTATCCGTTAAATTTCAACAATCTGTTTACAGGAGGGTGTGAATTCCAAATCTTCTAGACCGCTTATTATAATAGTTATTATTTGGCAGGATGTTAATTACAGTTGTCACTTTTATCGCATCTTTAATATAATATTAAAATTCGCGTGTAAGAAAATATATTTTAACACATTACTAAAAATCATCTTTTATAAAAAATAAATGGATAGAATAATTTTCTTGTAAAATAGGGGTTACAAAGGGATACTTATATTTAATAATAATAAAATATATGTGTTATTGTAATTTTTTATATGTATACAAAAGTGTCTCGGGTACCGACCGCTCGAGATGATCCGAACCTGAGAATAGTGGTATTTTAAAGAATTACTTTTATATTTAACAATTTATTATTTATTTATTATTTATTATATCATATTTAAAATTTAACAATTTTCTGTTTTTAGTTTCTTTCAGAAATTTTAATTCCGCTATGTATATATATCTATTTAACTTACCTCGAATCTTTGTATTCACATATTTTAATTAAATTCATATATTTGCGATAACATTGTTAAAAAAATATAAAGCATTTTGATAAAATTATTTAAATCGACAAAAATCAAAATTTATTAAATATGATCTCATATATGCATACATTTTACTAGAAAAGTATATACAGGGTGTTTGGAAAATAATGATAAATTTTTCGTATAGAGGCAGAAATGGATTAAATTAAGAAGAAAAGTCCTTTTACCATTTTGCAATTTTCGAAATAATTAACAAGATATTTATTGCTAAAAATTGCCAAAAATTGGTCTTCAATAATTTTTTACTCAAATATTATCAATTTTACAAAAAAACTGCAAAAGACAAAAATTGTTTATTTTTTTTTTTTTATAGAACTTTACGAATTTTTTCAGAATTTTTTATCAACTTTTTAGTACTGTATTTTCTTATTTTTACCAACATGAGAAAATATAGTATTAAAAAATTCTGAAAAAATTCTGAAAAAATTCTAAAAAAATTCTTAAAGCTCTATGAAAAGAAAATAAATAATTTTTGTCTCTTGTAATCGTTCTATAAAGTTGATAGTATTAGTAAAAAATTATTGAAGATTAATTTTCGACAATTTTTAGCAATTAATATCTTGTTAACTGTTATGAAATTGTTATGAAAATTGCAAAATAGTAGAGAACTTTTCTTCTCAGTTTAGTCCATTCTGTCCTTATGCAAAAGATTTATCATTATTTTCCAAAGACCTTGTTTATATTTTTGTAAAAGTAATTATAAAAAGTAAGAAAATTATTTGTACAAAATTTGAATTTATTTATTTAACAATGTCGATTTGAACAAATAATCATTATATTTATATTTGAGGAATAGAATTTCAAATTGCGTTTTGTCCTTTGTAATTTTCAAAAAATGAGAAAGAAAGAAATTTCGCACATAATAAAAATACATACTTTATGGAAAATAACAATATGCCAATAAGAAATATTGAACAAAATTGCTAAACAATTGCAACAAAAATGTTAGGCAAATGCATTTTGTTCATCTCTATAAGTTAAAAAACATAATGCACTTCAAAATTTCTATGTTTTTTCAACATATAAATTAATGATGAAAAAATGCTTTCTGAACATTTCAGAGTAGCTATTATGAGTCTTTCGACACTCAACACTATGTCATATTTAACTAAAAAAAATGAAATTTTGACAAAATGCATTTTGGAATTCTGCTCTTCATTTATCATATAATATTAAAATTTTATCGTTAAGACAGTTCTGTTACTAGCCTGCATTATTATTATAATAAAAGAACATTTAATAAAAATAAGAAAGCGATTAAATTAATGTTAAAACATGCTAATATGAGTTAACACAAAAAGTTGGTGTGTGTGTGTGTGTGTGTGTGTGTGTGTGTGTGTGTGTGTGTGTGTGTGTATATATATATATACTTTAATTATGATGTAATACTAATCTATGTCACTCAAAAAAGTTTCGATCTTTGATTCTCTTCACTATGTAAATTCCTTCACAAGTAATTATCTACAATATGTTGTAAGATCATGTACAATATGCTGTACCAAGTGAATTACCTAGATTTAAGTCTTTACTAAGTTATAATAATAAATTTAAATGTTATAATAATGATGTTATAATAATAAATTTAAATTTATTTTATAATACTATTTTAAGTATTGATTGCTTCTCTGTCAATTTGCAAGTGACTTGCTCTCAATGGAAGATTTTTTGCTGCTGTATTCGCTGAAAATGACTCCAAAGTGAGTAAAGAGCGAAGATTTAGGAGATTCAGATAATAATCAGATGTTACGAAACGTTCGACAAAATAAATGAAGATAATTATTAACATCTGATTATTATCTGCATCACCTAAATATTCGCTCTTACATCTGCGTTTGATTCTCATTATCCTTTTTCTGAATTTTATTGTATTAAGAATAAAAATAAAAAAATAAAAATTTAATTTAATTTAACTATCACGTTTTATATTTTATGTTACTAATAAATTATATGTGTATGTGAATGTTGTGCACGTGTGAGCAAAATATGCAAAAATATGCTTTTATGTGTGAAATATGCTCTTAACTGTGAAATAAAAAAACGTATGTTCTAACATATTGGGCTCAAAATGCATAATTTCTTATGAAAGGAATTTGTATTTAGTTTATTTCTTTATTATTAATCAAATAAAAAAATATGCCCTATGCATATTTTGGTTATTCTAGTCATGACTATGTATGTCAGGATTAAGGTCATCGGAGCTGCTTTCGTTATTGTCAATATTTACTTATATGGAGTATGCAACGCGAACAAATTTTAAGATTTAGGCCCAATTTCACAATTTACGGTTAACTCTTTCAACTGAGATTCAACTTATTCATTATCTCTTTCCAATTCTAGAATTGGAAGAGATGAAAAATAAATTGAATCTCGGTTAAGAGTTAACCATGAGTTGTGAAATTTGGCCTTAATGGCCTTATTGGTCTTTGGCCTTATTTTGTAATCTCATATGCATATTCTAAGCACTTCTTGAATTTATAAGATATATCTGTTGATATACAGGAACTATATGAATTCTTTAAGAAGTTCTCAGAAATTCAAAATATAGTGTATGAAACTTCTTAAGAGTATTCTTATTGTGTTCTTGTATGAATTCCTAAGGAATTACAATTCAGGAAAGGAGAAAATTTTATATTTTGCTAATTCACTATGCTATCTGAGAATTTTAAAGCCCTTGAGACTCACGTCAAAAAATTATTTCATTTAAACTTTTAAACAGAACAACTGCAAAATCTTTTAATGCTATGTCTCTTATTCTATTCTACGTCATTTTTTTTAAATCGAGAAATTTAACTAGATGCATCCCTTTATTGATGATATTGCATAACCAATGCATTATTTTTATTCAATTGATAGAAATATATGGACTAAATATTATATGTTTGTAATGTGTATGGATAAAATTGTAAACATATAGAATGTTACAAAAAATCTAAAATTTGAACAGCTATAACTTGATAAAAAAGGTCGTACATTATTAACCAAGATTCGTTTGAAAATTCTTAAATTATACTTTCAGTTGCTGCTCAGTTTATTTATAAACCAGTTACCTTTTTATTGCAAAAGAATGTTAAATGTGAAAAACATGATTTTTGTCCATTTCATTCCAATTTACTCAAAATCCTAACCTGCTGAGTCAATTCTGGCAACGACATCGTGTTTAGTGTGAAAAATTTTTCGGGAAATGTTCTGTCACATTTAGGACAGAAAAAAAGTGATTTTTTTCAGGAGCACATGTTGATTTTATATACAATTCTTATTATAAATGTTTGTAAAACGTTAGATACGTTTATAAAATGTATATAAAACATATATGAACCAATAAGTGCTACCAATAAGGGTGTAATAGATCTTCTATTTTCTCTAATGAATGAGAAAAATGAATGTGTTTTGATATCAACCTACATTATTAAATACATTTTGATGAAACCGAACAGAATTTCAAGTTGTTATGACAATTTTTAGATTTTACAAATAGCATGGTAAATCTGTTGTATCTCTGTTGTATTATAAATTATATGTTATGTTAATTTATATTTTATATTATTATATGTCATATTATAAAGCTTTCTTTAACCATTTTTCATTTCGATATGATATAGAAAAAGTAAACATTATTACCAAAATTTTAATTAATTTTAATTTTCGCGCACTCCAACAGTTCGATTATTATGACAGTCGATGCAAAACTTTGACATGTAATTTTATTGCTGCTTGTACATATTATTCTAATTATAATTAGTTATTAATGCTTTGATCTACTGTAACTATACCTTAAAGTAAACAGTTTGACATACGTAGTTTAACATGAGAAATAAAATGCTAAACAAAACTAAATCAAAATATATATTTAATTTCACCACAGTATAATGAAATGTCCATGTTTCCTGATGATCTCCAAGTAAGTGATACATTAATAGACACAACGTTACAGCATAAAAAAAGTACCATATTATTTGTAGTAATATTTGTACTTTGAATATTACGTTTAGTTTGCGTGATATAAGGCACAGTTGTAAGTGGATGTACCTGTAAATAAATTATAATTGTTATAATAAACCGAAAGACATACGAAAAGTACTAAGCAAAATATATTTTTAACGTAGAATTCAATATAACAATAATGTTATAGAATTCACTTATAAACAATAATGTTATAACTTGCGGTTCACAATATATGATTATTTTACGTAATTGCAATTAATTATTCGTAGAGGAAAGCCTCCTATTATGAGATATGCGCCTAATATGAGATAGCGGCATTTCTGCTAAACTAATAGATGATAAACTATCTATCCACCATGAATTTATTGCTCTTGGATTGAAAACTATTTAATATTTATTATTAGATCATGCCTGTAGTTGTCATTGTAAAACAAGATTTTAGAATTTGGATGTCTTCAAGTTTCAATGAAATGAGCATTTAAACCTTGTTTATTATTTGATAAATAAATATTTGACAATAAATTCTTCATATATAATAGAGTAAGGTCGTACTAATAGAAAACTACAAGATATGTTAAATTGTTTATACAAGTTTGATGATCGTAAGGCAGAAAATCGAAATATGAGATACTCAGGGTATTCCTAATATGAAATAATATTCCTATGTTATAGTAAAAATCGTTGCTAAAGTATAAATGTTATTATACAATAATAAAGACAACTGGAATGAATGTCGAGTGCCTATATCTGCGATGCTTGATTCCAATTACTTGAAAACGAGTTCTGGGTATAATCTATCGCATGCTCATTTTTCGCGCACTGGCAGTGTTTGTTTGTATTTTAAAAACACTAAATAAAATTTTTTAATTGCAATACTGATATACTTTGCGATTTGCTCACTTTTCTATAATTTAAAAAAAAATGGAATTTGAATTAAATTTTATGTAACGTTATCTTAAAACTTATTAAATTCCCTTCAAAATGACTTACTATTTTTTTAAATTCTGCCTATAGAGGCACTACTTCTAGCATTTACACAAAATGAATTCGGTATCTTATAATAGGGGCCTTTTCTTTACATATACATACATATAAAGAGAGTATCATTTTAACAGTTGCATCAAATTATTTCAAATCAATACGGAAAATAATATTTCAGATAAAAGAAACGATTTTAAACGGGACATTCTTTTTTAAATACTTTTTGAACATATTATTTATTGCAAACATCTAAAAAATATTAGGTTGATAATTTAAGAATGTTTTAGATACACAGTACCTACAAAAAGAAAATGGAATTTGGACATATGCTTAACATTTCAAATAAAATATATTCATATAAAAGTTGTGTGTATAAGATCATATTTTTGTTTAATAACACATTTTTGTAGTATATTTATTTTAATTGTTATTATTTTCCGTGAAAATTGTATTTTCTTGTTATTGTTAAATATTAAATTTCCTTTAATGATAAAAAAATTTACATTTTTCTTTTAGAAGTGCTTTAAATATTCACTTAAAATAATTTATGCAAAGTTTCATTGCGATTCACTGATTACTTACAAAGATATATTACTAAAGATAGAATAAAGTATTTTGTTTATTTACTGGACAACTAGTTCATGCACCGCAATGTAACTCTACATATATAACCCTGAATACATAATGTACTTATATTAAAAAATTGAGATATTTATCATTTATTCTATAATATACAATGCATTTTCATATATTTGTATTAGAACACAGATTAAAAAAATACTACAATTTATTAAAACTTATTATCCAGATAATAAACCATTGTCACATTATTTTTAAACGTGATTTAGAATAATCTGTAATTTTCTCTTAATTTTGTTATCATTTTGAAAATATGTATAAAACATCATGTATAATTCTCTGCCTCTACATTTAATTGATTATAACACCCACTCTTATTTAAATTTTTTTCACCTTATAATTTTAAGGGGACGTAAAGACAAATATTCATATTGTAAGCATTTATACACAAACTATTTACATGTCATATACATCATTACTACTACATCAATATTTCACACACATGTAGATACATGTAAATTTTCATGTAACAATAACGTTCTAATTGAACGTCTAAGTTCAATTTTAAGAAATCCACATTGCTTCTTTGTGGAAACTGCTAATCTGCTATTATTTCATAAGTACATATTGTACAGTTTTATTAGAAGCAAATATTGTTACGGCTCTTTAGCATCATATTGGACTAAAAAATGATAAAGAAATTCTCAATTTCGAAACTTTTTGTCATTCTCAACATTAAGATTCTATTTCGCAGACATGTATTAATGCTTATTCTTAAATCCTGGAGAACGATTTTCGAATGAGTAACAGAGACATAGGTAATTGTTATACAAAAATTATGTGTTTTGCTAATACAAATGATACTCTTTCACGCACGCGATGCAAGCAAAGCGAGCATTTTGAATTTTTCAGAAATATTACTGACGTATGGCATTGTAAAATATTTTTTTAACAGGTTGTTATTAGAATTAATGTTAGTAGTCGTATCTGCATATAAATTGTTTTTTCTCGATAATGTCTTAATTCTATAATTAACTGTGGAGAAAATTATGTCGGTAGTCTCAGATCATCAGCTAGAATATGAAAATTAATTAAACTGGGAGAAGATTATAGTATTAGATAAGAAACTTTCAAAAGAGACTCACATCTGAAATGATATACATAAAAAAACATACTAACGCAATAAACAAACAAAATGATACGGAGCAATTGCCAGAATCATACTTTCCATTGCTTAACATACGAGGTGTGGCTATTAAATAACGAGA
Organism: Acromyrmex echinatior; assembly: GCF_024713525.1. NCBI lineage: Eukaryota > Metazoa > Arthropoda > Insecta > Hymenoptera > Formicidae > Acromyrmex > Acromyrmex echinatior. Next base: position 6,754,065 of record NC_141868.1, read on the forward strand.
CTGACGCTGTTACAGAAGAAGTACGCATGCGCCAAACGCCAGCGACCGACAGCTGTTTAGCGTGAAGACTTCTCTTTCGAATTCAGTACCTCTCGCTTCTGTAAATAAATCCGTATAGCCTTCTTTCGCATTAGAGTTGTATTTTTGTTTCACCGGAAAAATGATAAGTGTAACAATAGAATTGTGAACAACGAATTGTTGTGAAATTTCACGTGAAACTTGGAAAAACCGCTACTGAAACTTATACTTTATTGAAAGAAGTGTATGGCCATGAATGTTTATCGCGTACACGTGTTTTTGAGTGATTTAAGCGTTTCCAAGACGGCCGAGAAGACGTTGAAGATGATTTACGCTTGGGTCGCCCTTCCACGTCAAAAACGGATGACAATATCGAAACAATCTGTAATCTGGTAATTCTAATCAACATTATTACCTTCACGTTCTTGCTGAACTCTATGAAAGAATAAGGAAAAGACGACCGGAATTGTGGAAAGACAAGTCATGGGTTCTCCACCAAGGCAATGCGCCGGCTCATTCCGCATTGTCTGTCGAGAGGTTTCTAGCCAAGTACAGCATCCCATTGTTAGACCATCCGCCTTATTCGCCGGATTTTGCACCGTGCGACTTCTATCTGTTTCCTAAGGTGAAATCTGCATTAAAAGGAACAAGATTTGAGTCCGTTGAAGCTGTGAAAGAGAAAGCGGCACGCGTCCTGAAGGAGCTAACAGAAGAAGACTTTCAGCATTGTTTCAAACAATGGAAGATTCGCATGGAGCGTTGTAGGGATAGAGGAGGGGTGCATATTGAAGGTAATAATAAGTAAATATGTATGAAATCAAAATAAAATGTTTTACAGTGTTAGTTTCGTTATTTAGTAGCCCCACCTCGTATCTTCCCCAACATAACTCCCGAGTTATCACCTCTATCAAGGTCTCTACAAAACTATTAATAAGCCGACATGATGAGAGTTGAACATAACATCTTCACTAGAATTGTTATAGAGTAGCCACGTCTTGATAATACTCATGGATGTTTTCGGTGCACAGGTATTATATTACTCATTTTATTCTAATAAAAAAATTTTTGTAAAAAAATACAAGATTAACGTGATCCATGTAACTCTAACATGGTTTTTGCACATATGTATGTATACGTAAATTGTATGCGTAAGTTGTATGCGTAAGTTACTTTGGAAGAAACTTTGTGATACTGAAGATGGCCTAATTTGAGGCCGAAACGTTTATTTTATTGTTAATCTATTGTATAAAATTCTAGCTTCGGACATCTTACGTTGTAGTGTATGCTTTTGTATTATTTGTATCTATAGTATCTTGTAAATTTTTGATTTTTTTATATTTCTAACTTAATACTTTTACATAAAATTAGAGAGAAATCATATTACGCAAAAAATTCCATTTTAAAATGCGTTAATAAATATAACTTCTTGTAACGTCTTTTTCATTGCGTTTTTCATTGTATCTCTATCTAGAATAGAATAATGTGATCACATTAGGCTCCTCTCGAAGTAGTTATACTTTTACAGAAAACATTTTTTTTATACTTTTTGAAATATGTCGATGCGAAAGTTGAAATTGAGACATTCTTTATACATATATATATGCGCGTGCATGTGTGTACACAATAATTCTATTAAATAATTATTACATTATAATCCATATATATTGATTGTGATTCTTAGCTCCTGTTATCTGCTGATGCACAAAGGTGTATCTGTTTTGTCTTCTGTAATCTGTATTACTTTCGAACAGACCAGGATATAATACACGTAAACGTTCATTGATTAGATGAAATCTGGAGCTTATGCATCTAAATTGAAAAAGAATTAGTCATATCTTTTAATTTTATAATATATGCATTATATATAAGCATATTAACGCTAATTGCGTTAATAAATAATATGCGTTAATAATTAGAAGTCGGACTAAATTAGAATTTTATTATTTATTTGTTATGTTTCTATATATTTTATACATATATGAGCAGCAGAATAAGTTTTGTCCAAAAATTTATAATTCAATTTTAATTGTTTTAAACTATAATTCGTTTACAGATAACGAAAAAGGAAACCAGAAAACTATGCGCCTTATAGAAAATAATAATTTTTCAATAAGCTAAGAAATGTTAAATAAAATTTTGAAACAATTGCTAAAAACATTAAACAAATGCATTTTGTTAAGGGAGTTTTTATGTTTTAGGGATAAAAAATATCAATTATATTTGCTGTTTTTGAAAGCTTACAGTCATAAGAATATCTCACAAAAATGTTTTTTGGAAGAATACTAAATTGTTCAAGATATACGAGATAAAATGATATAGTGTGTGGGGTCTCATGATCGATCTAATAGAGCGCACCAACCAATTGCTATAACCGGCGCTCGCCATTATTTACATTCAATCTTTCAAAACCATTCTAGAAAGTTTTCAATAGAATAAATTTCGTTCCCATCTGAGCGTCACTTTCGTTTCTAACGGAGCGATACTTGTACTAAAATATTTCAAAACTTTATTCGCCTTTTTTTCTGTTTTTGAATATGGTCATCACGATTTCAAAAAAAGTGAAAGTTCCACTGACTTCTACTTTTATGTTATACTCAGAAAATATGCCATTATCATCTATGCTAGAATTAATAGTCTATGTTAATTTTTTTTCTATTTTTTTGAAGGTCAAATAAATGGAAAAATGTGAGGAAAATTCGAATTGTTTTTTTAAACTGTTGCCATTTTGAAAATATGCATATGATATTAATTATTCCAGTTCGGGCGAGAATTACAAGTCCATTTATTATAAGTGTTTCGTCCAAACCCCACATGCATGGAGATAAGGGGGTGAACGCAGCAGAAACAGAATTATTAAATCGATTTGGTCATATCCAGGCTCTGAACCGCAAAGGAGCCGTGGGGAAGAACCGCAAATTGGAGGAATTCGCTTCGTCCTGTGGCTCCTAACGAGCTGGAAGTCGAATGGAGGGCGAAGTGAAAACTTACCTCAACTCGTACTCCGCTAAACGGACATACGAATCGGACGTACTTTTTAATTTAAAGAGCTCAATGTGTCGGGAGGGGCGCACTTTATGCGGAATTTTATACAAATTTTTAAAATTTTGAAACGCATTTAAATTCTTCGACGCAGGACACTTTGGATGTGGAATTACTTTGGATCTGTTCCATTGCGGAGGCAAATTCAATAGCATCTAATTCAATCGTATCATAACTACTTATCGACATGCGGCTCTCCCTTACAGCCAGGGGGAGGGGGTTACTTTTAGTTTTCATTACTCTTTTATGACAATTTTACCATTATCTTTTATGTTACAATTTTACCGTTACTTTTGCTATTATTTTTTTTATGACGTTATATGTCAATATCAAATTCATTGAAGGTGGAAATTTTGACCGTATGTTTATTCGATTACATTACTGAACATTTTCTTCTTTAGCAGTGTTTTCTGAAGGTGGTCATCTCTTATAAATATTTAACAATGAAAAATAGTGATTAATTACTTATTTTAAATAATTTTTGTTTAGTATATTTTCAAAACTCAAAATAAGTACTATATACATATGTTTTGTACAGACAATACAGAAGACATACATATGTCATCAAGCATTATGTTGTCAAGTTCATGGTCATTAATAGACATGGCTTCCATTTTTTATATGTTACCAAAAGATCTTTATGTGTTTCATACTGTAAATATTTTGACGCGCAATGTCATAATAGATTACAAAGTAAATGTATACACAGGTACAATACTAACCCAAGGATAACTGCAGAAATCAGAGCACTTAACACAATGACGTTTGACGAATAATCGGTCAGAAACCCAAAATACATTGCAAACAAAAACAAGAAGAAATTTATGTCAAAATTAAAAAGAAAGAAAACACGTAAATCCCGATATGCTAATTTATAAAAAAAGAATGCAATCCCTCCGATTATTATTCGAATTATCCATTTACGTAGCCTTTGGTATTCCTTTGGCGCTCCGAGAGCTTCCAACGTGTCATCTACTATAGCAAGTTCACGTAAGCACATTTTCAATTCCTTTAAAAAAATCATATTTATCGAATATGCGACACAAAAAAAGATTATTATAAATTTATATGAGTAAAAATTGATATTCCAATATGTACAGGAAATGTGACACATAAAGAATTATATTTTAATAATGTAAGCATTAAAGTGTCTGTGTTGAACTGTCCAAAATATTTTTTTTTTTTTTATTTAATTTCTTGCTCTATGAAAAAGATTGTATGTAAATAAGAGTAATAGATAACATAAAATATGATATTGGGTCATTTAAAAAGTATCCATGGTTTTTTGTTCAATTTTTGAATGAAATTTTTCTTTATTGAAAATCAATTTTAATCAAGTATATACTAGGTGGGGTGAAAAGTAACCTCCTTGGGAATGAAAAAACTTTTTTTCTTATGCAGAATCTCGCCCAAAATATGGCGTGTTCGCTCAGTACTAATCTTTGTAGCATCTGCTAGCTCGCGCACCTTCACTTTCCGGTCAGCCAACACCATTTCATGTATTTTTTTGACATTTTCCTCGGTAACCGCATCGGAGGGCCTGCCGCTGCGGACTTCATCGGTAGTGGAGTTGCGGCCATCACGAAACTCTCGAAACCAATATTTGACGGTGTAATCTGACGGAGTATTAGCCACATAATATTTATCCAACTTTTCTTTTGTTTCCTTCGCCGTTTTGCCTCTCAAAAAATAATATTTTATGAGAGAACGAAAATCGTTTTCGCAAACACGTCAACAACAATCAGCCCTCAAAATAAAACTAAGGGCAGTATCGCACTGCCACTTGGCATGTCTGCCTAAATATGAACGGACTACAAGGCACCATAAACTTTTTTGCAGTAGTGGCGCATTCTGGCGGTCAAGGAGGTTACTTTTCACCCCATCTAATATTGGCCATTATTATCTATAACCTTTTGCCATTTTTCGGGTAATTTCATAATTCCGTGTAGAACTTTTGTGGTTTATCGGCGAAAAACTTTTTCAAGTGATTTTCGGCAGCTCTTTTGTCGGCCAATGTTTTTCCATCAAGAGAGTTCTGCAGAGATCGAAACAAATGGCAGTCAGACGGTGCAAGGTCCGGGCTATACGGTGGATGCATCAAAACTTCCCAACCAAGCTCCCTCAATTTTTGGCGCGTCATCAAAGATGTGTGTGGTCTGGTGTTGTTATGATGGAAGACAATACCTTTTCTGTTAATCAATTCTGGTCGTTTTTCCTTAATCGCTTCCTGTAATCTATCCAGTTGTGAACAGTAGAGCTCTGAATTAATCGTTAGGCCATGTGGTAACACCTCATGATGGACGACTCCCTTCCAATCCCATTATACACACAGCATCACCTTATTTGTCAGCATCAATCCAGGCTTTGAATTCGTTTGTGGTGGTTCGCCGCGCTTACTCCATGATCTTTTACGAACGATATTCTTGTATTTCACCCATTTTTCATCGCCCGTGATGATTTGCTTCAGAAATGGATCGATTTCGTTGCGTTCTAGTAGTGTTTCGCTGATGGAAATTCGATCAATCAAATTTCTTTGCGTTAATTCATGTGGCACCCAAACATCGAGTTTCTTTGCGTAGCCAGCCTTTTTCAAATGATTCCAAACTGTCACATGGTTGATTCTTAGTGCATTGGCTATCTCCTGACAGCTCACATGCCGGTCTTGCTCGACCAGTTGCAAAATTTCATCGACTTTTTCAATGACTGGCCGACGAGAGCGAGGTCGATCTTTGACATCAAAATTTCCAGAACGAAATCGAACAAACCACTCCTGCGTCCTGTATTCACTTACAGCATCCGCGCCGTAAACTTCACAAATTTGTCTGCATGTTTGTGCTGCGTTTTTGCCTTTTTTGTAGTAAAAAAGCATCACATAGCGTATTTCTTCAGAAATTTCACTCATTTTCAAACCAATATAACTTTTTTGACACGATTGATGAATCACCAAACTTTGTTTACAAAAAATGTAACCTAAAATGTCATCTTTCAGACGCGCGTTCGTTTGACACAATCGGATTAGTGTTGCCCGATATATGACCATCAATACCATCTAGTGACAAAAAACCGCAGATACTTTTTAAATGACCCAATATAATAGACTAAAGCAGTTTGCAGATAGTTAGTTGTTAGCAAAACTGCTGTTACAAAGCCTATTAGTAACAAAAAACTAAGGGCCACACTAAAACTAGGCAACCCAAAAATTCAAAAAATTTTGAAATTAAATTGAAAGTAGTTCATCCGTAACACAAACCTATTTTTTGTTCGTTCAGAATTACAATTTTAGGAGGTAAAATACTTTTGTGGGAAAAATCGGTTTTTTTTAAGCGAATATCGTCGAAGTTATAAGAGATACGAAAAAATTTCTGGAATAAAATTTGAATGATTTCAAAAGTACTTTAGGACTACAATAAAAAAATTTTTTTTTAATTATTTATTTATTTTATACCTCTATTTGCATCCCTATTTATAAATTGTTTTTAATTTTTATATAACGAAAATCAAAGAGACATTTGATCCTGCAAACAACAATGTATGTTATAGTTATGTTCCGAAGAACCATTTTTCAAATATGTACGAAAACACCTATATACGTGTTCCCTAGGTATTCGTCTCATATCGCGTTGGCTGCGCGAGATAGCGTAAAGAGCAAATTCAGTATAATCCATCAATATAGTACAGCAGTAACTATTATATGAGCTTTTATATAACAATAACAGCAACAGTAATAATAACAGTGTATCAAAACCTAAAATTAGTCAAATAGTTTTGATATACGTAAAGGAATATGCAAAATACTTTAGACAATTACAAGCAAAGTATGAATAAAGAAATTGTTATTTTTATAAAATATCGTACATTTAATTTTGGCTTTTGATAGAGCAGCCAGTTGCAATTTGAAAAAGAAAAGATATTATATCAACATAATTCCGCATGAACAAAAATAGTTTTATGTTACGGACAAATTACTATATTTGCACACAATATTTAAGAATTTCCTGAACTTTTTAGTTGTTTAACTTTCCTTGTAAGACAGCGATAAATGGTCAAGCGATAATTAAAATCATATACACACGCATTTTACAGCACCAAAACTAATTTTTTAATTTTTTGTCCGCGATTTTGGATCCGCCATTTTGAATTTTTTAATTTTGATTTTAGATTCGAAATTATTGATCCAAAAAACTCTCAAACTTTATTTAATTAGCTGTTTTTGATTAGTCGTAATCACATTTATATTGTTAAAATAGGATGAATTTCTCCAGTTTATTTATAAAATACATTTCGTTAACAATAGGAATGTTTCTACAGTTTTTTTATAGCAATTGATGTTCTAAACACTAACAATGTTCTTTTTATTGTAATAATATGTTAAAAACTATATGAAAAACATAGAAAACTGAAGTTAAATTGGTATCATATATGTAAGATATTGTGCCGCAAAGGGTTAATAGAAGAGGAGCAAGCATCGAAATTAATAGAAATATTGAAAGATTGAATACGGGATAATAATGTTGATGAACCGACAATTAGCAAGGATGATTTAGAGGGATTTAGATGCAGTGAATTATTAGTAGATAGAGACCATTCGGTAATAAATTTTAGATTTTTATTTAAAGCAGAACAGGCTGCAAAAGCTTCAAATGGGTGAAAGAATTTGAAAAAAATTATGTCATCTGTATACATGAAGAACTCAGAGGATAGAGAAACATTAGACAAATCAGATAAAAATATTAAAAAGTAAAATTACATAAATGAAACCCTGATGTACTCTAGAAAAAACAACATGAGAAGAATAGGAAAGAGAAAATAGATTCTATTGAGGACTTTTTTTGCTACATGCGATTTGTAAGGAATGAGCAGATTAGCGGAAGAATCGAATGGGAGAGACTGCATAGCTTGAGTTTGATTAAAAGCAGATCATGCTTAATGGTACTGAAAGCTTTTTTGAAAAAAACGTTTTATAATTTTGTATTTGCCTATAATTGTGATAATAGAGTAATTTAAGACTCCTTTAATACTCTCAATTAAAAATACTATTAAATAAAAAATAAGTAATATAAGATTAAGTGTTATATTATATAGGGACCGGGAGTACATTTCTAAACGTTTACCTTGAAACGACAAAGGCTAATGAAAATTAATGTGTTCACAAGAACTATTTCAATGGCTTCGATGAAGTTTATCTGATCATTCTGCACAATTAATGAAATATGGATAGTAATAAAAGTACGTAAGCATATAATATAAATATAAAGGAAAGTTGCCGATATTGCCATAGGTTTCCTAAAGCGATACCCTCTTATTTCTCAGAAACTAACAATTGCATTTTATTTAATATTTTTTACAAAAACATGATCTGTTAACTGTTTAGTTAATTAAAAAATTGTAAACGCATAATTTGTATTTTTGGCCTACTATACAAGATCAGCTAAAAACGAATTTTATGAAGACAAAAATAAAATTCTTACTTTTTTCTTTTGCAAATTGCATAATTTAAATAATAGTGACTGTTATTAGTGATACATTATTAATAATATTACATCGTTTTAAATGCTTGTAATTTCCTAAATTTGTTTTATTTATATTATTTTTTCTCTCTTAGTTTTTTCATAATACGATTTAAATATAAAATCGGGGTGCAATGTAAACCGGCACCTGTCTGTAAAACAAATCATGAATTAACTTCATTTTCTTAATGTTGCTTTATAGTGTCAAATAATTCTGTCGGAGCAATAGCACATATATGGCAAAGTTTATGTGACATTTTATGGTGACACTGCTCCAACTGATAAATCATGTAGGGAATGGTTTCGACGTTTCAAGGATGGAGATTTCAACGTTGAAGACAAGCCTTGCTCTGGACAGCCAAAAAAATTCGAAGACAAAGAATTAGAGGCATTACTCGAAGAAGATCAGAGTCAAACGCAAGAGGAGCTTGCAGAATCATTGGGAGTAACTCAACAAGTCGTTTCTGCACGATTAAGAGCCATGGGAATAATTAAAAAACAAGGAAATTGAGTGCCTTATGAACTAAAACCGAGAGACGTTGAAAGGCGATTTTTCACTGCGAACAGCTGATTCAAAGACAACAAAGAAAAGAATTTTTTGCATCGGATTGTGACTGGAGATGAGAAGTGGATATTCTACGACAACCCCAAGAAGAAAAAATACGCTAAACCCGGTCAATCGTTGCCATCGACCTCAACATCAACACCAAAGTCGAACATTCATGGTGGTCACGAAGATCATGCTCTGTATCTGGTGGGACCAAAAGGGTGTTGTTTACTATGAGCTGCTGAAACCTGGCGATTTCATTATGGGCAATCGGTATCCGCTACAATTGATTCGTTTGATTCGCCATGCATTGCAAGAAAAACGGCCGGAATACGAGCAAAGATATGATAAAGTTATTTTTCTTCATGACAACGCTCGATCTCACGTCGCAAAAGTCGTAAAAAAATATTTGGAAACAATCAAATGGGATGTTTTACTGCACCCGCCGTATTCTTCGGGCATTGCTCCTTCTGATTACTGGTTGTTCCGAAGGATGCAGCACGATTTGGCAAGTCACCGGTTCACTTCTTTCGCGGAAATCGAAAATTGGCTCCAAAATTGGATCCAAAGACGAGTCATTTTTTCGAGATGGAATTCGAAAATTGCCTGAGAGATGAAAAAAAGTAATAGCCAGAGATGGACAATACTTTAATTAATCTGTTCATTCATTTCGTTTTGAAATAAATGCATTTTTGAACACAAAAAAACGGACCGAACTAATTTGTACTCCCAATATATTTTTAACATTTAATGTTTACAATTAAATATTATTAATGATCTGTAAATTGACATTATACAATACTTTTTACCGTAAATAATAGTTTTTTTTTATATAATTATAAATATAATTATTTTGTATAATTATAATTATAATTATAATTATAAATATATAATTGCAAGATAAAATGATTCCAATTATTCACAAATAACTTCCTATCTTTAAACTTTGAGGGCCTATTCTAATCTTACTAAAACTTTTTAAGTGTTCAATTTTTCAGTTCAATTTTTGTAGCAAAATTGAAAATTGAATATTTATTTCTGTAATATTTAAATTGCAATATGCAATACCGTGCTACTATATTTAAAAGAGATAACATCTCTCGAAAGACACGTCACTTCACAATGAATATTGTACATGCAAACGTGTTATTGGTAGTCGTTATAGTTAATTATAATATTGTACCAGCAAAAGTGTTAGTGGTAATCGTTGAAGGTCATGGCTATAATGAGATATTATCAATGATGATACATTAATCAAGTGATGATACATTCATTTGTTATATTTTGAAGTTAATATTACAATTACAAACAATATTGCATATTACATCATAAATATTACAAAAACAAATATCTGGAAATTGGTACAAATATTGAAACTTAAAAAGTTTTGATTAAAATAGTTTAAGTCAAAGATAGGAAATTATTTGCAATTAATTGATCAACATTTTACCTTGCATATATACATTTACAAAAAAAAAACAGCACTATTATGTACGGTAAAAAGGATGATATCAAATTTGCATATCATTAATAATATTTAAGTATAAAAATTAAATGTTTAAAAAATTATTAGGTGTTGGAATTAATTCGTAGCGTTTTTTAATGAAAGAATGTTATTTATTTCACATGAGCATTAAAAAATACATTAATGAAAGTACTTCCCATCACTTGTAAAACGCTACGAATTAATTCCAACACCTAATATTTATAATTGTAATATTAATTTCAAAAATATGACAAATATATATTTGTCCACTTAATCCTAATATCTTCCTCATTAGAGGTATGACTTTCAATGTCTATCAATAACATGTTTGTACTGGTTACAATATTTATTGCGGAATGATGTGTTTTTTTGAGTGATCTTATCTGTTTTAAAATATAACAGTCCGTTAAAGAATTTGTCATACATAATTATACATAAACGGTTGTACATAATTTGTAACCGTTATAAATAAATTATGTAACCGTTTATGTATAATTATGTATGAAAAATATTTTACCGTGTTACTATATTTTAAAAGAGAAAACATCTCTCGAAAGACACATCACTTCACGATGAATATTGTACATGCAAATGTGTTATTGGTACTCGTTATATTTAATTATAATATTGCAGCAAAAGTGTTAGTGGTAATCGTTGAAGGTCATGGCTATAATGAGGAAGATATTAGGATCAAGTGATACATTCATTTGTTATATTTTTGAAGTTAATATTACAATTACAAACAATATTGCATATTACATCATAAATATTACAAAAATATTTGGAAATTGCTACAAATATTGAAACTTAAAAAATTTTAGAAAAGTTTTAAAATAGTTTAAAGTCTAAAGACAGGAAATTATTTGCAATTAATTGGCCAACATTTTATCTTGCAATTATACATTTACAAAAAAAAAAACAGCACTATTATGTACAGTAAAAAGGATAATATCAAAATTTGCATATCATTAATAATATTTAAGTATAAAAATTAAATGTTTAAAAAAAATATATATATATATATATGTATTACAAATTTTATTTTGCTCCAAACGATTATAGAAATAAAAAATTTAACTTATTTTCATGGAAACTTGTTATTTTATATTTTGAATGCGTTAAATTCTACATTATTCTGCAAGAAATTCTAGAAGAATAACTTTTTTCAGCATTTAAATACTTTCTAAAATATTATAATATATATTCCGAAGATTTTTTCTGCGTCGAACACGATGTTGGCAGAATTTGCATAGTGCGTCAAGATTTTATAAATTAGGAAATGAGAAAAAATAACACTTTTAGTTATTTTTAACATTTTTTTATACCAATATTATGTGAAATGAATTAACAAGTGTTTCAACACGAATAAGGAAGCAGAAAGTTATTTTCAATCAAAGTATGTCTAGGTGTTTAGTAATATTCATACATGCAAGTGATTATAAAATACAATTATACAAATTCTATTTTTACGATAAAATAAGAAATTGTTTTGAATTTATATCTACGGGAACAGTCATAACTTGATGAAAATAAATGATATGTATATGATCATGTTCTAGAATTCATTTAAAAGCTCTTGAATTGTACTTTTAGATTCGACTTTATTTAGAAACAAGGTTTGTTTTGCTGTAAAAAATATTGAAAACAGTAAAAAAATGTCATTTTTTGCCCATTTCATCTCAATTGAACTCAAAATCTTGTGCTATTCAAATCTTACTAATGGCATCGTGTTCATCAAGAAAATATCTTCGGAATATGATATGTATTTCGGAGAGAAAGAAAAGTGATTTTTTTTAACAGTGTAATGAATGTATGCAAATGACTGATAACAATAAACAATAAACATGCAAGATAACGAAATCAATACAACTTCTTTAAGCACTAAAGGAATTTTTTGCACTAAAGGGAACTTTACAAACTAATTTCTTAATTAATCACAATTAAAATTCCACATTAAAATTGATTTCTTTGTCAGATAATTTAAAAATTGAATCATTATTTATATATTGATATAATTCCAATGTTATTTTAAATATTAAATCTTGCTGATTCAACAATTCCGTAAAAGATTTGTATAATTATTACTTAATAAATTAAAGCAATGTACACTTTTTTCGACTAGAAAGGAATTAATGTTTGAAGCAGCCAGCTTTGCTTACTTCATTTATAAATCTATTCATCAATTTATCGTCCTCAAGCTTGGCGAAATTTTCTGTTTTCACCACAGCTCTCATATGAATAACGGCAAAGCGGACGCAGAATTCTCTCAGCTCCTAAAAAATTACAACAGCATTCAATTATTGTACGTACATGAATACATAAGATACACAATGAAATGTTAATAGTGACAACGTTTGACTACCTCTGTTTCATACTTCACTGCAAAGTTATAAAAGTAGGTGACATTTGATACAGTAATTTCTTGCTTTATTCTATAAATGCACTGCTTCTTGAGGTTATCCTCGCAATAAGTATTGGCCAAATCAAAAAGTTCTGTTAAAAAAAAAACGTTGCTTCAATATTTAACGCATTTAGCGGATTCAACAGTTAAATGAGCATTCGCTATTATTGGTATATTCTTTCAGATCTGAAAGTTTGATTGAATGATCTAGAAAAATACCAATATCAACGTGCGGTTATTCAAATTTAGACCACTGAATACGTCCAATGAATATTTAGGTCAATAATCGCTCATAATAAACTCCACTTACCTGATACCTTCTCAAAGGTATTTATAAGATATAAATCGATTGTATTGGTATATAAATATTTCAGGTATGCTTTGTAGACGTCATGGGAAATTTTATCAACCTTGATGACTGTTGGGAGAGAATGTTGACATGAGCAAAAACTTGAGAAAATTTTACATAAATAACACTGATATTTATTAAGCTATTACCTTTGGTTATTTTCTGCCCAATCATACGCAAACATATTTCTGAAAAGTGAAGAGCAAATTGTCAAGATAATCTTGTGCACATAGATACATTTGTCCTCCACTTGTATTTTGAGATCGCTTGTTGACTATATCACAAACGAGAGAACAAGTCAGTTAGAAACAAATGTATACCGTATTATAATAGTATGGTATATAAAATAATTGTCACATTTATCTAAAGTCTGGAACAAACTCTATTACACTACTAATTAAAATACTCGCCCCAGTTTCGATACCTTTTTTACTTAGAAAGAAATTTCTAGAACTTTTGAAAATACTTAAGCTAATAACATAGTTAAAATAAGGTATTAATAGAAAATAATAAAATTTTGACTCCATTATAATAAAGGTGGAAACATTATCCAAACAGCCAAACATGAAGAGACAGATTTCAAGGAAAATATGCTATCAATTTTTGATATCAGAGAAATTAAACAAAATTCACACAAAGTCTGTAATATTTGATAATGTCGCTAAACTGCCGTCAAAAATAGGACAAAGCTTATTGAAATGCATTACCAGTATATTGGTGGCAGGAATCGAGTAAGAACTTTTGCAACTTCTGTATGATTTCTGTTGTCATTAGATGCCGGTGCATGCAGATCTTATTCGGTTTCTGTTAATTTACTGGCGTAGTACATCAGTAAATTCTATCGATAGATATAGATAGATAGAATCTTAATACGGACATGGATAAATATGGATCTACTATAGAAATCTGACCAAATTTGCTGCCAATCTGTCAATAAACTACTAGCATTTTGCTATATGAGTACACATATATATTGATAATAATTATGTATGCACAAGTACAAATATATTAGTAAAACTTATTCTTTTTAGCTGAACTTCTTGCAATGTCCATTTTTTTCTTCATTTTCTTCAATATGAAAAAAAGAGGAAAGTTGAACTGTGCAAAAAGTTTAAAAACATCTCTTTTTAAAACAAATCTCAAAGCTTTTTTTTTCAATTTTTTTCAATTGCATTTTTCCTTCTCAATATCGTATTTGTTTCATTGTATTTCGAAAATGTGAAATAAAGATACGAAATAAAGACATACAGAATCGTCGAATGCAATTCCCAAGCATCCTAATATCCAGTTTTTCGTTCAGAATCAATGGTTTGTGCATAATGCTCGGCCCGTAGTGCGCAAAGGTGTCGTGCACATTGAAGGATGAAGTGGCGATTGGGATCGAGATGCATTCACCGCGGCAATCACCCCAAACATAGAACCGTCCTGCTTCAGTGACAGCGATGCTAATATTGTTCAGAGCCGCAATGTCGACCCATCTGATCTCTTTCATTTGACCGATCTGATTAGTATAATTATTGATCATACCTTTGCTTTATCTTTCCTTTTGTTATTCTATTTCCTTCAAAATAATGATAAACATAAATCTACCATGGTTGGTGTACAGAACTCCGTTTGGTTGCCGATCCCCAACTGGCCGAATTTGTTTCCACCCCAGGCGTAGATAGTCCCTTTGTCTGTGGGCACCGGCGTGTGATTTGATCCGCAAGTTACCTTATCTGTAACAATACTGCTCAATGATCCTATTTTGCTTTGTTACCATCTTCTTCATTTACTGCTTTATCGAAAAGAGAATTACTTACAATAAGGTTTTCCGGTATACCAATCAACAACTGCGGTGTCATATTTTTATTCTCAAAATTGCTGCCTCCCCCAGTTTGCCTAACTGTCGACAACTGGCCACTATAAAATGTATTGTTTCTCATAGTCTGTCGCAGCATATTTTTATTCTCATAATTACCTATCCCTAGTTGGCCAACGTCGTTACTGCCCCAACCATATACCTTGCCATTTTTGGTGACAGCCATGGTGAAATTATCACCGCAGGAGATACAACCAACATTAGATAAAATAAGCTTAGGAAATCCATAGATACCCACTCCATAGATACCCTGTCCACTATTAATTGGTTCCCAGGCATACACCTTAATCAAATCAATTATTTAACTTATATGATAACAGAGGCTTATCGTCGTCATACAACGATGTTTACTTACTTCATTATTGGTTAGAATGATGAAATGTTTATTGCCGTATGCGATGTCCACGACATGCTTCATGTTCTGACTGTCTTGAATAGTAGGGATATTTATTAAAGTAAATGTAAGATCCATATTAAATGTTCCATTCTTCAATTGACCAATGTTGTCACACGAATATACCTTTTGCAAACATTATTATCATTAACTCTAATATCTCATAAATGCATCTATTAATTTGGCGATTTCATAAAACTTTTGATGATTATTTTAAAATTGCTGGATGCATGAATGAAAAATGATAAAGTAGAGAAATTCAAACATCAATTTTTTTGTATATAAGCATCCCCTCTTCCATAGCAAAAAAACTTCATAGTGACCTAGTTTCCACCAAGAGTTTAAACTGGATTAGAATGTAAGAACCAATCAATTGTAGTCGAGTATTCCTGTTACAATCGAACGACAGGGGAACTAGTTAGTTGGTTCTTACATTCTGATCCGGTTTAAACTCTCGGAACTAGACCAGTGTGTTATAATAGACTTACAATAAGTTCATAAGCAAGTTGTGATGTCACTATACTTTACAGTCCATCTACGGTGGTGAATGAAATGACTATGCTTTGTGAAGCTTGTAATCACATGTTGTAATCATACACTGTGGTAGGAGGAACTCGAGCGCAATCCTTCGTGCTTGTTTGTATTAGTGATGTGAAAGAGATAAAATGAATGATCAGTTTGCACAAACTGGACTAAAATTCATTGGACTCGTAATCGTTCTCTTTGTGAATGGACTATATGAAATTATCAAAAGATCACTATAATGTCAATGGCTGCGTTCAGCATGAAAAGCAGCTTTGTAACTATTGTAAAATTCTTGAATATTATTGATTTATACATTTAGATCAAGAGGAATTACAGTTGCAAAGCTGCTTTTTCTGCTGAACACAGCCATTATTACTTTAATCTACGTATCATCATAGAGATATTATCTGTGATAAAGCATACATTCATAGAGTCATGCTTTTATATTTTTTGCTATGGAAGACATTAATTATTTTATCACTTATTTTTCACAAGATTACCAGAATGAAACTTAATATTTAACAAATTCATATATTTCATGAAAATTATATAGATATTAGTTCAAAGGGAATGAACAGAATTACATACATATATTTCAGTGAAGCATGTTACAAAGATCAATTAAAAGTTCATTCCAATGTACAATTTCCTAACAAATTTTTACCTCTCCTCCATTCATGAGTGTGAGATCCCCTGCCATACGCAAACGTCTTTTATATCTTTTCCACACAAATCCTTAATCTCCTTTAGATATAACATAGTAGAGCTTTTGTCTCTGCTCTCCAAAGCATGGAGATTGTCATTCATCAGGTATACTTTCTTATCCTTTGTTACAATTAAGGCCATTTTACCCAATTCACCTGTTTTGAAACGTTCGGTAAGTAATAATACTGCCAAGAGACTAATACACAAGAAAAGAGAACAAAATAAATTACCAAATACCATAACCATGTGAATCTCGGAAATAAATTTTGGCTCCAGTGAACTGAAGACTGGCCAGTTACGTAGATTCGAGTACATATTGCTTCACGGGATTATCTACTTTGCGAATGCTTTGTTTAGTTTCTTGGTATCTCTTTATCCCGTTTCAAGCCGATCTTTCATATATAAGTGTCTGCAGTTGTCAGTGAAATAATGCTAATCTGTAATAAGTCATAATCAATAACTGAACAAATCAAAATCGAAAAAGAATTAGTAGAACAAAAAATCCTTATATGTGAACTTCAACCAACTTTGATTATTCTGTAAATAATCAGATTTCCGGTTGAATCAAGAAAACAGCCGCTGTAATTATTTTGCACAAAAAAGAGCTATAACAAATTGACCACTTATAGTCGAATGTAAGGAGAATGAACTTGAATATTCGATAAATGTTGAGAAGACCCCGGTTCACTCAAATTTTGATAAAAATATACTCAAGCATTTTCTTGTGAAAATGAAAAATCTACAAGAAAATCGCCGTGTTTTTAACCATTGCTAACATATCATGAATCCACGTAAACCTTAGGTCTGTTCTATTTAGCTAAAGTTTCTGCATGGTTATCTTTCTTCCTTTTTTTCAACATAGGAGAGAGAAAAAGAGAAAATATGAACCGTGCAAGAAGTTCAGCTAAAAAACATAAGCCTCTCTTGCTGTTTCTCTTCATCTATGAAGAATAGAGACTATAGTGGAAGAAACTCCTATTGTATGGGCGGAACCCATAGATGTTGCTCAAGATTCGAGATGATTTTAAGTTAGTGCTTAAGAGATCATGGACCAATCAGAGAGCCGTATTAGCATCTTAAGGATATCCGTTCCGGATTTCGCATGAAGCGCATAGGCCGGTATTCATAATCGAGTCTTATTTCAAGACCGTCTAAAGTAATGTTTTAAGTCGCTAATGCAACCTTCTAATTGGTTCGTGACTTCTTAAGATTGTATTCAAGACTTGAATATAAGGTCAGACTATGACCGGCATTCATAGTCAGATCTTATATACAAGATCATCTTAAGTACGGTCTTAAGAAGTCAATCAGAAGGCTGCATTAGCGTCTTAAGACATTACTTAAGACAGTCTTGAAATAAGACTCAATGAATATTGGCCATAAACACAATATATTGTTATGCCCCGAGTGAGGACGCTGAACTAGGGTGAGGAGCACAGACAAGCGACATGTCCCGGCAAATTCAAATTAGGATTATAATTGTCATATTTAGTGAAAAATGTAAAAGCCCATCAGAGCCTACATCAGTTGTTCGGATGCACAGAAAATTCTTTATTTTCGTGTAAAACGAATAAAATATATTCGATCCTTCGAGTCCTTATCAATATAAAATATAAATCGGAATTACATAAATAACGTAAATTCCAAGTTGCTGATTCTTCGACATAAAAATTATTCAACATTAGAGAATTTAGAAACACAATTTTTCCTTTAATCAAGGGGATAAAGTAAGCATGTGTTAGTAAGATTAACATAGAGAAGAAAATTTTTTCTTTAATCAAGACAATGAAATCATTTATTAAAAACAATCCACATATTCTTTTTACAAGGGCGGATAAGGGTAATGTGGTATTAATGTGGACAAGACGGAATACGTAGAAAAAATGGAAACTTTATAGTTTGATACTGAGACTTATAAGTTATTGACACACATTCCAGTTAATAAAATGTTAACACAACTTAAGAAGTTATTAAAGGGATGGAAGCAGCGCGGAGGTTTCATTGAGAATTCTGTTTATAACAAATTGAACGCTTCTAACTCTGTTGCGCATCTTGCATATAGTCTTCCGAAAATACACAAGATAGATCCATTTCGTATCTCCATTTCGTAGTTTCTTCAGTGGATAATCCTCTCTATAATTTAGCTTCTTTTTTAAATGACATATTACACAAATATACCAATAGCAAACAATTTTATCAAGAACAATTTTTATTTAACACTTTTACTAAACACATCTCTAATTTGACAATCTCTGACAACGAAGTTCTTTTATCCCTTGACGTGGTTTCGTTATTCAAAAATGAATCTACTGACTTGGTTTTTGAAGGCATAGAGAGGAGATGGCATCTCATTGAAAGAAAAACGAACATTCCCAAAAGTGAATTTTTTAAAGCGTTGGAATTAGTTCTTAATTCAACAATTTTTAGTTTTAACAACAAATTTTATAAACACTTTTGGTGTTCCGATGGGTTTACCATTATCAGCCATTGTATCGGATATTGTTATGCAAGATCTTGAAATGAAAACATTACAGAGACTTCCAATTTCATTATCTTTTTAGGTGAAGCATGTTGATGACATTGCGTTAGCATATGATGCTTCATTGATACGCTGGTGAACACCTTCAATTCATTCCATTCCAGATTAAAATTTATAATTAAAATAGGTGGGGACAAGTTAGATTTTCTTCTCTCATATCAGTTTAATTAAAAAAGGAAATTCTCTTATTCAGAATTGGTACCACAAACCTACTTTTTCTGACCTACGTTATCTAAATTATTTTTCTAAATCCTTTATGCCAAAAAGGAACAATCGTTGGTTTAATTGATAGAGTTCTTTCTTTGTCCAGCCCTATTTACCATCAAGAGAACTTCGAATTAATAATTAAAATTTTTTTAAACAACGGATGTCCACTGAAACTTATATTCTCTGAAATCAAAAAGAAGTTGTCAAAAAAATGTAAATAATGAAATAATCAGGGTAACACACCTTCGGATAAGACAACGGAGAATAATGAAGATAAAATTGATCACAAATTTTTTACAATCGCCTTTATACTACTTTTATCAGAAAAGATCAAAAAATTTTTTAAAAAAGACTCCTTAATACACATGGCATATAAAGGAATTAATAATCTTAAGGGATTTATCAGGGGTCATAAAGACGTTCATCCCAAGCTATTTCACACAGACGTTATACATATATAAAATTAATTATTGAGATTGTGAAGCATCATATGTAGGCCAAACAAGTAGATGTTTAAAGACACGCATAAATGAACCTAGAAACCACATAAATTGGAACACTACACAGCATTTTGTAATAACAAAACACAGAATTAGTCATCAACATGATTTTAATCACGAAAATGTCAAGATATTAGACCAGGAAAAGGTACTTAATAAAAGACTGATTTCGGAAGCGATCCACATAAAGTAATAGAAATAGAATTTGAATTTACAGAATGATACATATTCTTTAGACTCACTATACATGAATTTGTTTATGGAATTGTAACGTTGATTTTACCCTCTTTTCTTATTTCTATTTTTATTTCAATAACTATTTGACTTCATTATTTTGATTCTATATAACAATAATTAATTACCTTTCAAATCGACGATAAAGTAGAATTAGAGTTGAAGTTGATCAGCGCAAGAAACAGCGTATGAGAGAGATAGAATTAGATTCAGTATTGGATTTGCGTTTGAAACAGTGGAATAGGATATCTTAACGTAACGAGTGCTCGAGACAACTGTGCTCCATGAAAGTTACCTTCGAATCTCGGATAAAACAAAGAAAGTACTGCGACAGTCAATCGAGCGTCTATTCTTCTATTTGAACAATAAAATAATTATTCTGTTTCTTTAGATTTTGGTTTTTTTGTCCTTTTAATTTCCTTCTTTTACCTTGTAAAGCAGTAGATTAATTCCGATATATTTAAATTCGAATACGTATGCTTCTCTATAAGCGCTCATTTCACCACTAGGCAATAGTTTCGTTGCTTATTACAAAAATAATGTACTTAGTTAATGTACTTAGGTGTTATACAGATTATTGTAGTAAGCTAGAGCATTAGAGTTAAACTATGTATATAAAATATTTGTTAAACGGAAGATATATAATATATACGTATATACTAATAATAATTATAATTGTGATAAATGTCCAATTGTTGTCGCAATAATAAAAGTGAAATTTCTATAAAGTTGAATCCATTGAATTCATTTCCATAAAGTTTGAGAAATTTTAAATTTTGATTTTTGAAAGGGATTTCTATAAGCCAGTGCTTAGTTTATGTTACGAATTCCTTCGAAATATTAGGGGTACAAATAAGTTCGTGCGGTTTTTTCTCGAAATTTGGGGCTTTATTGTGAAAAACCGGTTACAATGTAATCAGAGTCACTTCCAATGATAATGCAAGCTCTTCTTGCGTTTGACATGGATCTTCATCGAGTAATGCCTCTAATTCTGCGTCTTCAAATTTTCTTGGACATCCGGCACGCTCTTGGTCTTCCAAGTCAAAGTCACCACTCTTAACCGTGCAAACCACTTCTGACACGTTCGCTCAGATAGAGCATGGTCACCATAAACTTCCACTAAAATACGATGACTTTCGGCAGCACTTTTCTTCATATTGAAGTAATGCAGTAAAACTCCCCGCAAAAACACTTTATTTGGTACAAAGTTCGACATATTTGACGAAGTAAAAATATTGTTGTTTACAATTCGAACAAATGACACATACTGAACTTAATACCTACTAATGACAGCTATCCAACGCATACTTAGAAATACGGAACGGTGGAATGAAACAGTAGTTACGCCATCTCTTTCAAAACCGCACGAACTTATTTGTACCCCTAATATAATAATTATCTTTCCTTAGAGATAAGAGCGCGCGACACTCCTTTGTGTCGCCTACGTTGGCTTGCTAAGAAAAAAAGATTCAATGAATATATTTGATTATTTTATTACTACTTGATAATTATTTATTAACTTAGATCTCTAAAGATTATAGAAATGTATTGTTATATAGAAAAAGGGTATTGTATAAATTTATATATATATATATATATATCTGTGAGCAATAACATTGGGTTGACGTTCAATATTTGGAAATTATTATATTTTGTTCTTTAGCATTGTTATGCAATGCATTAAAGGATACATTTATTAACTCGTAGCCTTTTTTCTTGTTTCATTTGTTGTTAATTAGATTGTTGTTAATTAATTAGTTAATTAAGGAAAAGAAAATGAAAATAAATGGAAATATTGTACTATTATATATATTGTGTTACATTAATTAGTTATATATTTCCATAATCATGGCAATATTCCATTTATTATAGCGAATTTTTGTTGTCAACGTAATGTCATGTTCATCAGAGTGCACTGGAAACTGTATGTGTGGCGATCTCTTAAAGCTAAGTAGAAGTACGTTCATGTTTATTTTATTATCGGACATTACAGCACCTTTGGTGTTAGTGTTGGCCAAAATGAAGGGCGCGTGCGCGAAATAAGTAAGTTGCCATTTAAATTTCTTTCTCAGTTGCTCTTTATTTTTCCGTTCTCTCTCTCTCTCTCTCACTCTCTCTCTCTCTCTCTCTCTCTCTCTCTCTCTCTCTCTCTCTCTCTCTCTCTCTCTATCTAGGTCGTTTGTGCATTCAGTGCAGTGCGTTAATTTGCTGGGTCATAATAGCGGCTCGACTTATTGAAAAAAAGAAAATGCAATACTAAAAAGTTGATAAAAAATTCTGAAAAAATTCTTAGAGTTCTATGAGAAGAAAATAAATGATTTTTGTCTCTTGCAGTTTTTCTGTAAAGTTAATGATAGTATTTAAGTAAAAATGAACAACGATAAGTCGGCCCGCTACTATGATCCAGCAACTTAATGCACTGCAGTGTACATATAAAAAATTATAATGACGCACGTATTTTATTATTAGGTGTTGGAATTAATTCGTAGCGTTTTACAAGAGATGGCACAAGCAGTACACTATTTCGTTGTCACCTATAGTTCTGTATACATTGTAAACATCTATCATAGGACGTCATTTGCCGTACATAACCTTTCTTGAAATCATAAATAACAATACTGTATAATTCATTGAATATGTCAAAATTTGTGCCAGATAAAGTGTTTTTGCGGGGAGTTTTGCTTCATTACTTTAATATGAACAAAAGTGCAGCTGAAGCTCATCGTATTTTAGTGGATGTGTATAGTGAACATGCTCTGGCTGAGCAAACGTGTAGGAAGTGGTTTGCACGTTTTAAAGCTGGTGATTTCGACTTGGATGACAAGGAGCGACCTGGTCAGCCGAAAAAATTTGAAGATAACGATTTGCAGGCACTGCTCAATGAAAACTCATGTCAAACACTTAAAGAATTATCTACGTCATTGGAAGTTGACTTCTCAACAATAGGAAAACGTCTTAAAAGTTTGGGCATGATCCAGAAGGAAGGACATTGGGTCCCATATGAATTGAAACCAAGGGATATTGAGAGACGTTTTCTCACGTGCGAACTGCTGCTTCAACGGCAGAAAAGAAAAGGTTTTTTGCATCGGATTGTTACCGGTGACGAAAAGTGGATCCATTATGACAATCCAAAGCGCAGAAAGTCATGGGTTAAGCCCGGCGAACCATCAACATCAGTGGCAAAGCCCAATATCCATGGCTCAAAGCTCCTGCTCTGTATTTGGTGGGATCAGAAGGGTGTCATATACTACGAACTGCTAAAACCGCATGAAACCATTACTGGAGATCTCTACCGACGGCAACTGATGCGCTTGAGCCGTGCATTGAAGCAAAAACGGTCGGAATACTTCGAAAGACACGATAAAGTCATCTTGCTGCACGACAATGCTCGCCCACACGTTGCAAAACCGGTAAAAACATACCTGGAAACACTTAAATGGGAAGTGCTACCGCACCCGCCGTATTCTCCTGATATTGCACCTAGCGACTACCACTTGTTTCGATCATTAGCTCATAGCTTGTGCGAGCAGAAGTTCACATCTTACGAAGATTGTACAAAATGGTTCGATTCCTGGATTTCATCTAAAGATGAACAGTTCTTCCGACGCGGTATTCATTCACTGCCCGAAAGATGGTCAAAAGTAGTAGAAAGTGATGGGAAGTACTTTCATTAATGTATTTTTTAATGCTCATGTGAAATAAATAACATTCTTTCATTAAAAAAACGCTACGAATTAATTCCAACACCTAATATTATTAAATATAGATATTTCTTCGTAACCACTATCCTACAAAAAAATCATTCATTTTTAATAAAAGATGATTTTTAGTAATGTGTTAGGACAGGAACCAAACTGAAAATCTGCCGAAATGTGCAAGTAAATCCCAGCATCTAGCTGCGCTAGAATATACATATTTTCATACATGCGAATTTAAATATTAGTTTAAAGATGCCACTAAAATAACTGTAATTAACATCCTGTCAAAATTATTACTATTAATATTATAAGCGGTCTAAAAGATTTGAAATTCATACCCTCCTATAAAAAGACAGTTAGTATTTGACGGATAACTTAACTTTTCTTTGAGGATAGATTTTTATGAATTTTACGTGTCAATATACATTAAATTCCTTTTCCATTATAAAAATTATTCTCCTTTGTATCGGACATTAACAACAAAGTGAAAATATATTATTAAATATCATGAGATGAATTTTAATAAATATTATAATCGCAGGTAACAATTAAAAGTAAATACGATTTATATATTATTGATATTTCATTCTCTCAATACTACAGTAACGATTAGTTCAATAAAATGTATATTACCACATATACAATATATTTTCAACGCTTTCGTATAATCCCGTATTATTAACTTTTTAATTATGCTACTATGTAATAATATCATTTTTTTTGTATAATGTACTGTTTCTCCTTGTTGTTCATCGAATGTAAAGAAAGACAAATAATGCATCATACGCATCATGCACTCATAATCTATAAAGTATTCACAAAGCATGTATATGTAACATAGAGAAATTCAAAGTAATCTTATCGCTAAAACATAAAGCAATACAGCATATTCGCACGACTTATATCGACTAACACAATAACTGGATTACTATAGTATATAGGATTAAAATTAATCATGATTTTGGTGCATTTTCCAAGGGATCCAAATGCCAACCAAACTGAAACATATTAAACAAATCCTTATAATGTAATAAATAATATAATACTTATAATATAGTTCTAATTCTAATTGTAAAATCTTGAATATTATCATAACAACCAGAAATAGTTTCTGATTGTTATGACAAGAGATTTTGGTTTAAATATAATGCATTTAATTATACCCGCGCGCGCATCTTATTTATATAAAATCATAATCAAACAAAATTTCTCATGCATTACTACGAGAATAGGAAGTCTGTTATATACCTGCGTATTAAGAATTATTGTAGTGGACAAAACTGTAGAATACATCTGAAAGAAAGTATGCTACCATTATAGTTAATGGAAACAGTTTTATTAACCTTTTTGCTCAGAAAGCGGTCCATCGGAATACCTTCACTGATGGGGACCCTACGTCAAAAGTGTATACAACATACATGGACAGTTTTTGACATTTAAAATTAAACCTGAACAACGTTGACAAATTTAAAAGAAAAAACTATTTCTTAAAACAAAATGATTATAATTTCTTCGTAAACCGTGTTTTAATTATTCTCTTCATGCCAGTGGCATTATAGATAATATAATATTATACTACTACTACTAATTATGTTTAAATATATACTTGTATCATTTGATAAAAACAATGTAACACTTGGTTGTATACGGCTGTACGAGATGATTTGGCGTAACTCTTATTATAAGGAACAGAATAAATTACTTCGCGAATGCTGGCTATAGCCAGCGTTCGTTTATACGGATCGCTTTGTGAATACCGGACATAGCCGGCGTTAGGAGCAAAAGAGTTAAATTCAAAAGAATTATTTGTAAAGAAGATCTAGAATACGTTCTATTTTACATATAAGCATTTATTTTATTATATATATACAGGACGGGGCAGTAACTCTATTCACTTAGAACGTTTCGCTATTTTTTGATATGAAATAATATATTTATTGAAGTTGTGTAGCATCATACAATATACTGGTAATAGCTTTTCTATGAGTGCAGGCGTTTCGAAGATTTCAAGATTACTTCCACTTTTTAAAATGGAATTGTATAATTTTTTTTACACAATATGCTTCCTCTAATTATTCTGCATATAAAACTATTAAAAAAGTGGTATCAAAAAGCCAATCGTTTACGAAATATTTTCTACTTTATTCTGGCATATACATATATTGACATGAAATATTAAATAACTTGTAAATTATTAATATTTTTTGTATTCCTTAATAATTTTATGAATAGAATAATGAGATAAATCAATTGAAACAAAAAAAATACATAGTTATGCTTATTTAAAAAATTATCCTTTTTACCAACATATTTTTTTTTAAGCAACTATGTGTTTCTTTCCATCAACTTATTCATATCAATACTCCGTTTATAAAAGTATTAAGGTTATGAAAAATTCTTATAAAATTAAAGATTATAAAAAAATTAATTGTTATAAGTTATTAAATATTTTACGTCAACATTATGCCAGAATAAAGTATAAAATGTCTCGTAAACTATTGGTTTCTTGATACACTATCTTTTACATGCAGAATACTTAGAGGTATTATATTGTGAAAAAACATTATACAATTTCATTAAAAAAGTGGAGAAGTGGATCGAAATGCCTCTATCCACAAAAAAACTGTTAGCAGTATATTTTCTTGATGCTATACAACTTCAATATATATATTTGTTACGTATTTTTAAAAATAGCAGTAAATATTTTAAGTGGACAGAGTTACTGCCCATTCCTGTACATATATACATATAAGTATATACGTTTATTACATACTTTAATATTTTTATTTAAAAGAGGACATACCTCACAGATAAAATTATATCCAAAGTAGTATTGTCCCAAGCCAAATTCTACTTTTGTCTGCTTTATTTGCAATATAAACTGCAAAATCTAATTGAAATAAATAATTTAATAAGTGTTGAATATACGCTAACATGATTAACATTTCGGATACTTGCTAAATTGTATTAAACGGAGAAGTAAACTTAAGACATTGTTATAAAACATCAATTATGTTTTATTGTCACAGATATCAAAGAGCAACTCTACGTTTAATGATATTCCGTTATTTTTAACTTCAATATTAGCCAAAATTAATCTATTTTTTAGTTTCAAAGTATAGCATAATAATGTCTGAACATAGTAAGTAATGAATTAAATTTGAGTCAAATTTAATACATTTCCAAGAGTTAAGTTGTTTAACTGCAATGGTTTAATTTAATTAATGACATATTGTGTAGAAGCAAGATCGACATATAAAAATTATTAAAAAATAAATAACTCAAAATGGTTATACAATATTATGAATTTAACGTATTGTTCTTTTTTATATGCATATTTGAGATATTTGTACATATCAACAATTACAAAATCTTTGTCAATTATTTTCAATTCTATATGCGAAAATGCATTGAGCGTATTTTGCAGAATATTTATTAGCGTGATAGTAGAATATAGATAGTATGATAATAGAATTGATAGAATGATAGTTGATAGCGGAATTGTTGAACTGATAATATATTAATGTAGCATGAAATAACTTTCAATAATTCACTTTTGTTATAAAAAATAAAAAATAATTTTTAAAACTTTTTCTAAATTATCCTTATTTGTGACGTTAGAATGTGTGTACAAGTATTATAAAGTATATAAAGGAATAACACAATTATTATATAATGGCCCAATTTTGTACATAATTATTCCATGAAATTTAGGTACGTATCCGAATTTTGAGAGCTAGTAAAATTACATTTAAGACAAAGACATTTAAAATTCAATTCAAAATTTTGTTGTAATTATTTACCTGTTTACGTAAATTTTCATCGAGATTATAATTGGACAATTTCTGAAGAATTGCTACTGTTTCATTTATCTAAAATTACAATATATTAACATTAAACGAAATTTTGTAGTAAAATTTTGTATTTCATAAATAAGATTTTGTCATTTCAAATAAAACTTTGACATGTAATTTTATTGCTGCTTGTACATATTATTCTAATTATAATTAATTATTAATGCTTTGATCTACTGTAACTATACCTTAAAGTAAACAGTTTGACATACGTAGTTCAACATGAGAAATAAAATGCTAAATGAAACTAAATTAAAATACAAATTTAATTTCAATACAATATAAAATGATGTCCATGTTCCCTGATGATCTCCAAGTAAGTGATACATTGATAGACACAACGATATAGCATAAAAAAAGTACCATATCATTTGTAGTAACATTTGTACTTTGAATATTACGTTTAGTTTGCGTGATATAAGACACAGTTGTAAGTGGATGTGCCTGTAAATAAATTATAATTGTTATAATAAACCGAAAGACATACGAAAAGTAAGCAAAATATATTTTTAACGTAGAATTCAATATAACAATAATGTTATAGAATTCACTTATAAACAATAAAGTTATAAAGGCGGTTCACAATATATGATTATTTACGTAATTGAAACTAATTATTCGTAGAGGAAAGCCCCCTATTATGAGATATGCGCCTAATATGACATAGCGGCATTTCTGCTAAACTAATAGACGCTATCTATCCACCATGAATTTATTGCTCTTGGATTGAAAACTATTTAATATTCATTATTAGATCATGCCTGTAGTCATTGTAAAACAAGATTTTAGAATTTGGATGTCTTCAAGTTTCAATGAAATGAGCATTTAAACCTTGTTTATTATTTGATAAATATTTGGCAATAAATTCTTCATATATAATAGAGTAAGGTCGTACTAATAGAAAACTACAAGATATGTTAAATTGTTTAATTATACAAGTTTGATGATCGTAAGGAGGAAAATCGTAATATGAGATACTCAGGGTATTCCTAATATGAAATAATGTTCCTATGGTATAGTAAAAATCGTTGCTAAAGTATAAATGTTATTGTACAATAATAAAGACAACTGGAATGAATGTCGAGTGCCTATATCTGCGATGCTTAATTCCAATTACCTGAAAACGAGTTCTGGGTATAATCTATCGCGTGCTCATTTTTCGCGCACAGGCAGTGTTTGTTTATATTTTAAAAACACTAAATAAAATTTTTTAATTGCAATACTGATATACTTTGCGATTTGCTCACTTTTTATATTTCTATAATTTAAAAAAAAATGGAATTTGAATTAAATTTTATGTAACGTTATCTTAAAACTTATTAAATTCTCTTCAAAATGACTATTTTTTTAAATTCTGCCTATTTCTACCATTTACACAAAATGAATTCGGTGTCTTATAATAGGGACCTTTCCTCTATATGTAGATACATATAAAGGATGTACCATTTTAACAATTGCATCAAATTATTTCAAATCAATACGGAAAATAATATTTCAGATAAAAGAAACGATTTTAAACGGGACATTCTTTTTTAAATACTTTTTGAACATATTATTTATTGCAAACATCTAAAAATATTAGGTTGATAATTTAAGATTGTTTTAGATATACAGTATACCTACAATAAGAAAATGGAATTTGGACGTATGTTTAACATTTCGAATAAAATATATACATATAAAAGTTGTGTGTATAAGATCATATTTTTGTTTCATAACACATTTTTGTAGTATATTTATTTTAATTGTTATTATTTTCCGTGAAAATTGTATTTTTTTGTTATTGTTAAATGTTAAATTTCTTTTAATGATAAAAAAATTTACATTTTTCTTTTAGAAGTGCTTTAAATATTCACATAAAATAATTTATGCAAAGTTTCATTGCAATTCACTGATTACAAAGATATACTAAAGATAGAATAAAGTATTTTGTTTACTTACTGGACAATTAGTTCATGCACCGCAATGTAACTCTACATATATAACCCTGAATACATAATGTACTTATATTAAAAAATTGAGATATTTATCATTTATTCTATTACATACAATGCATTTTCATATATTTATATTAGAACACAGATTTAAAAAATACTACTATTTATTAAAACTTATTATCCAGATAATAAACCTTTGTCACATTATTTTTAAACGTGATTTAGAATAATCTGTAATTTTCTCTTAATTTTGTTATCATTTTGAAAATATGTATAAAACATCCTTAATTCTCTGCCTCTACATTTAATTGATTATACCACCATTCGAATTTAAATTTTTTCCTCCGTATAGTTTTAAGGAGACGTAAAGACAAATATTCATATTATAAGCATTTATACACAAACGATTTACATGTCATCCATACATCATTACATATTACTACATCAATATTTCACGCACATGTAGATTCATGTAAATTTTCATGTAACAATAACGTTCTAATTGAACGTCTAAGTTCAATTTTAAGAAATCCACATTGCTTCTTTGTGGAAACTGCTAATCTGTGTACTAGCATTTCGTAAGTACACATTGTACAGTGTTATTAGAAGCAAATATTGTTACGGCATAACAGCTCTTTAGCACCATATTGGACTAAAAAATGATAAAGAAAATCTCAATTTCGAAACTTTTTGTCATTCTCAACATTAAGATTCTATTTCGCAGACATGTATTAATGCTTATTCTTAAATCCTGGAGAACGATTTTCGAATGAGTAATAACAGAGACATAGGTAACTGTTATACAAAAATTATGTGTTTTGGTAATACAAATGATACTCATGCACGCACGCGATGCAAGACAAAGCGAGCATTTTGAATTTTTCAGAAATATTACTGACGTATAGCATAGTAAAATATTTTTTTAACAGGTTGTTATTAGAATTAATGTTAGTAGTCGTATCTGCATATAAATTGTTTTTTCTCGATAATGTGTTAATTCTATAATTAACTGTGGAGAAAATTATGTCGGTAGTCTCAGATCATCAGCTAGAATATGAAAATAAATTAAACTGAGAGAAGATTATAGTATTGGATAAGGAACTTTCAAAAGAGACTCACATCTGAAATGATATACATAAAAAAACATACTAACGCAATAAACAAACAAAATGATACGGAGTAATTTCCATTGCTTAACATATCTTCCCCAACATAACTCCCGAGATACTCCCTCCATCAAGGTCTCTACAAAATTAATATTAATAAGCCGACAGTCATGATGAGAGTTGAACATAACATCTTCACTAGAATTGTTACAACAGAGTAGTCACGGCTTGATAATACTCATGGACGTTTTCCGTACACAGGTATTATATTACTCATTTTATTCTAATAAAAAAATACAAGATTAACGTGATTCATATAACTCTAATATGGTTTTTGCACATATGTATGTATGCGTAAGAGGAAGAAACTTTGTGATACTGAAGATGGCCTAATTTGAGGCCGAAACGTTTATTTTATTGTTAATCTATTGTATAAAATTCTAGCTTCGGACATCTTACGTTGTAGAGTATGCTTTTGTATTATTTGTATATGTGTATCTATAGTATCTCGTAAATTTTTGATTTTTTTTATATTTCTAACTTAATTCTTTTACATGAAATTAGAGAGAAATCATATTACACAAAAAATTCCATTTTAAAATGCGTAAATAAATATAACTTTAACGTCTTTTTCATTGCGTTTTTCATTGTATCTCTATCTAGAAAGAATAATGTGATCACATTAGGCTCCTCTCGAAGTAGTTATATTTTTACAGAAAACATTTTTTTTATACTTTTTGAAATATGCGATGCGAAAGTTGAAATTGAGACATTCTTTATACACACACACATATATATATATATATATATATATATATATATATATGCGCCTGCATGTGTGTACACAGTAATTCTATTAAATAATTATTACATTATAATCCATATGTATTGATTGTGATCCTTAGCTCCTGTTATCTGATGCACAAAGATGTATCTGTTTTGTCTTCTGTAATCTGTACTACTTTCGAACAGATCAGGATATAATACACGTAAACGTTCATTGATTCGATGAAATATGGAGCTTATGCATCTAAATTGAAAAAGAATTAGTCATATCTTTTATTAATTTTATAATATATCCATTATATATATGCATATTAACGCTCATTGCATTAATAAATAATTAGAAGTCGGACTAAATTAGAATTTTATTATTTATTTGTTATATTTCTATATATTTTATACATATATGAGCAGCAGAATGAGTTTTGTCCAAAAATTTATAATTCAATTTTAATTGTTTTAAACTATAATTCGTTTACAGATAACGAAAAAGAAAACCAGAAAACTATGCGCCTTATAGAAAATAATAATTTTTCAATAAGCTAAGAAATGTTAAACAAAATTTTGAAACAATTGCTAAAAACATTAAACAAATGCATTTTGTTAAGGGAGTTTTTACGTTTTAGGGGTAAAAAATATCAATTATTTTTGCTGTTTTTGAAAGCTATAGTCATAAGAATATCTCACAAAAATGTTTTTTGGAAGAATAATAAATTGTTCAAGATATACGAGATAAAATGATATAGTGTGTGTGGAGTCTCATGATCGATCTAATAGAGCGCACCAACTAATTGTTATAACTGGCGCTCGCCATTATTTACATTCAGTCTTTCAAAATCATTCTGAAAGTTTTCAATAAAATAAATTTCGTTCTCATCTGAGTGTCACTTTCTAACGGAAGATGGAGCGATATTTGTACTAAAATATTTTAAAACTTTATTCGCCTTTTTTCCTGTTTTTGAATATGGTCATCACGATTCCAAAAAAAGTGAAAGTTCCACTGACTCTACTTTTATGTTATACACAGAAAATATGCCATTATCACCTATGCTAGAATTAATAGTCTATGTTAATTTTTTTTCTATTTTTTTGAAGGTCAAATAAATGGAAAAATGTGAGGAAAATTCGAATTGTTTTTTCAAACTGTTGCCATTTTGAAAATATGAATATGATATTAATTATTCTAGTTCGGGCGAGAATTATAAGTGTTTCGTACAAACCTCACATGCATGGAGCTGAGGGGGTGAACGCAGTAGAAACCGAATTATTATTAGATCGATTTGGTCATGTCCAGGCTCTGAACCGAAAAGGAGCTATGGGGAAGAACCGCAAATCGGAAGGAATTCGCTTCGACTTGTGGCTCTTAACGAGCTGGAAGTCGAATGGAGGGCGAAGTGAAACTTACCTCAACTCGTACTCCGCTAAACGGACATACGAATCGGAGGTACTTTTTAATTTAAAGAGCTCAGTGTGTCAATTTTTTGAAACGTATTTAAATTCTTCGACGCAGGAGACTTTGGATGTGGAATCACTTTGGATCTGTTCCATTGCGGAGGCAAATTCAATAGCGTCTAATTCAATCGTATCATAACTACTTATCGACATGAGGCTCTCCCTTACAGTCAGGGAGGGGGGTTACTTTTATTGTTAGTTTTCATTACTCTTTTATGACAATTTTACCGTTATCTTTTATGTTACAATTTTACCGTTACTATTTTGCTGTTTTTTTTTTTATGACATTATATGTCAAGATCAAATTCATTGAAGGTGGGAATTTGACCGTATGTTTATTCGATTACATTACTGAACATTTTCTTTTTTAGCAGTATTTTTTAAAGATGGTCATCTATTATAAATATTTAACAATGAAAAGTAGTGATTAATTATTTATTTTAAATAATTTTTGTGTAGTATATTTTCAAAACTCAAAATAAGTATATACACATGTTTTGTACAGACAATACAGAAAAAATACATATGTCATCAAGCATTATGTTGTCAAGTCCATAGTCATTAATAGACATGGCTTCCATTTTTTATATGTTACCAAAAAGTCTTTATGTGTTTCACATTGTAAATATTTTGACACACAATGTCATAATAGATTACAAAGTAAATGTATACACAGGTACAATACTAACCCAAGGATAACTGCAGTAATCAGAGCACTTAAAATAATGACGTTTGACGGATAATCGCTCAGAAACCGAATACACGCTAACAAAAACTTGAAATTTATGTTAAAATTAAGAGAAAAGAAAAAAAGGAAATTCCAATATGCAAATTGATAAAAGACGTATGCACTCCATCCGATTATTATTCGAATTATCCATTTACGTAGCCTTTGGTATTCCTTTGGCGCTCCGAGAGCTTCCAACGTGTCATCTACTATAGCAAGTTCACGTAAGCACATTTTCAATTCCTTTAAAAAAATCATATTTATCGAATATGCGACACAAAAAAATTATTATAAATTTATATGAGTAAAAATTGATATTCCAATATGTACAGGAAAGAATTATATTTGTGACAGATAAAGAATTATATTTTAATAATGTAAGCATTAAAGTGTCTGTGTTGAACTGTCCAAAATATTTTTTTTTATTTTTATTTAATTTCTTGCTCTATGAAAAAGATTATGTGTAAATAAGAGTAATAGATATATAATATACATAAAATATGGTATTAGGTGTTGGAATTAATTCGTAGCGTTTTTTAATGAAAGAATGTTATTTATTTCACATGAGCATTAAAAAATACATTAATGAAAGTACTTCCCATCACTTTCTACTACTTTTGACCATCTTTCGGGCAGTGAATGAATACCGCGTCGGAAGAACTGTTCATCTTTAGATGAAATCCAGGAATCGAACCATTTTGTACAATCTTCGTAAGATGTGAACTTCTGCTCGCACAAGCTATGAGCTAATGATCGAAACAAGTGGTAGTCGCTAGGTGCAATATCAGGAGAATACGGTGGGTGCGGTAGCACTTCCCATTTAAGTGTTTCCAGGTATGTTTTTACCGGTTTTGCAACGTGTGGGCGAGCATTGTCGTGCAGCAAGATGACTTTATCGTGTCTTTCGAAGTATTCCGACCGTTTTTGCTTCAATGCACGGCTCAAGCGCATCAGTTGCCGTCGGTAGAGATCTCCAGTAACGGTTTCATGCGGTTTTAGCAGTTCGTAGTATATGACACCCTTCTGATCCCACCAAATACAGAGCAGGAGCTTTGAGCCATGGATATTGGGCTTTGCCACTGATGTTGATGGTTCGCCGGGCTTAACCCATGACTTTCTGCGCTTTGGATTGTCATAATGGATCCACTTTTCGTCACCGGTAACAATCCGATGCAAAAAACCTTTTCTTTTCTGCCGTTGAAGCAGCAGTTCGCACGTGAGAAAACGTCTCTCAATATCCCTTGGTTTCAATTCATATAGGACCCAATGTCCTTCCTTCTGGATCATGCCCAAACTTTTAAGACGTTTTCCTATTGTTGAGAAGTCAACTTCCAATGACGTAGATAATTCTTTAAGTGTTTGACATGAGTTTTCATTGAGCAGTGCCTGCAAATCGTTATCTTCAAATTTTTTCGGCTGACCAGGTCGCTCCTTGTCATCCAAGTCGAAATCACCAGCTTTAAAACGTGCAAACCACTTCCTACACGTTTGCTCAGCCAGAGCATGTTCACTATACACATCCACTAAAATACGATGAGCTTCAGCTGCACTTTTGTTCATATTAAAGTAATGAAGCAAAACTCCCCGCAAAAACACTTTATCTGGCACAAATTTTGACATATTCAATGAATTATACAGTATTGTTATTTATGATTTCAAGAAAGGTTATGTACGGCAAATGACGTCCTATGATAGATGTTTACAATGTATACAGAACTATAGGTAACAACGAAATAGTGTACTGCTTGTGCCATCTCTTGTAAAACGCTACGAATTAATTCCAACACCTAATATAATAGACTAAAGCAGTTTGCAGATAGTTAGCTGTCAGCAAAACTGCTGTTACAAAGCCTATTAGTAACAAAAAACTAAGGGCCACTAGGCAACCCAAAAATTCAAAAAATTTTGAAATTATATGTAAAGTAGTTCATCCGACACACAAAACTATTTTTTATTGTTTGTCAAGCGATAGTTAAAATCATATACACACGCTTTTTTCAGCACCAAAACTAATTTTTTAATTTTTTGTCCGCGATTTTGGATCCGCCATTTTGAATTTTTTAATTTTGATTTTAGATTCGAAATCATCGACCCAAAAAAACTCTCAAACTTTATTTTCGGCTAATTAGCTATTTTTGATTATCGCAATCACATTTATATTGTTAAAATAGGATGAATTTTTCCACATTGTTTATTTATAAAATACATTTCGTTAACAATAGGAATGTTTCTACAGTTTTTTTATAACAATTGATGTTCTAAACACTGACAATGTTCTTTTTATTGTAATAATATGTTAAAAACTATATGAAAAATATAGAAAACTGAAGTTAAAATGATCATATATATAGGATATTGTGCCGCAAAGGGTTAATAGAAGAGCAGCAAGGAATTGGAACGAAGTTAATAGAAATATTGAAGGATTGAATACAGGATAATAATGTTGAGGAACAGACAATTAGTAAGGATGATTTAGAGGGATTTAGATGCAGTAAATTATTAATAGAGAGAGAGAGAGACCATTTGGCAATAAATTTTAGATCTTCATTTAAAACAGAACAGACTGCAAAAGCATTAAATGGGTGAAAGAATTTGAAAATAATTACGTCGTCTGCATACATGAACAGCTCAGAGGTTATAGAGAAACATTAGATATAAATACAATATCAAAAAGTAAAATTCTGTAAGTGAAACCCTGATATACTCCAGAAAAACGGCACGAAAAGAAGAGGAAAGAGAAAATAAATTATATTTGAGGACTTTTTTTGCTGCATGCGATTTGTAAGAAATGAGCAGATTAGCGGAATAGCTGAATAGGAGAGACTGCTTGAGTTTGATTAAAAGTAGATGGTTAACGATACTGAAAGTCTTTTATAAAACGTTTTATAATTTTGTATTTGCCTGTAAATATGAATTTAAGACTCCTTTAATGCTCTCAATTAAAAATACTATTAAATTAAAAATAAGTAATATAAGGTCAAGTATTATTATATAGGGAATGAGAATATATTTCAAAATTTTTACCTTGAAACGACAAAGGCTAATGAGAATTAATGTGTTGATAAGAACCAAATGGATGATTTTGATGTTGAATGTGTTGTCTGTATACTGCCAAACACTTTTTAAATAAAATGGATAATAAAAGCACGTAAAAGAGCCCCATTTGGCCAAAGCATATAGGCAAGAGAGATACGCCCTAGGTTGTCCACGAGGATTTTCGAACATGCCTAAACCGAAGAATGAACCAAAGGTCAATAATGGTGCCAGCGCCCTTTCTAGCGCCTCTGTCATAGTTTTTGAGTCGGCTAGTATTTTAACTGAATTAGTTCTTGCTGCACGAAACACAAACACAGTTTAATATTTTTTATAAGCTTTTCAGAAATAATTTTTGCAGTCTCTCTCTAGGAATTACTTTGTGACACTATACTGTATAATATGTACACTGAAGTATAACGTATTTGTATACCGTATAATCAGCAAGTACTGAACAACAGAATGGACATAGATAATCTAGATTAGATTGCTTTTCTTTTCGCGGAATTTTTATTTATAGATAAGTAGATTGAGGTCACTAAATAGATCACTCACGGAAAAAAAATTCGTATTTTTACTCAGAAGGAAATTCAAATTAATAAAATATTTAATAGTTATAAATGATCATAAAGATTCCATTATGGACGACTTTATTTCATTATATTCTCTATATTCTAATTATATTCTCTATATTCTAATTATATTCTCATTATACATTCTCTTTTTTCCTCTTAATATCTTCTTTCTTTTTCCCCCCTATTTTGTCGTTTTTACGTTCTTGATAAATCTTTTTCTTCTAGACATTGCGTTACATCGTGGAAGTCAGATGTTCGTTACTTTTGCAAATTTGTTTCAATTAAGAAACCAATATATTGTATCACGATATGGACTACTATCTACCTGCGTTTTTTTCTCTCTTTTTATTAATGAACTCTCAACACATTTACTGATATTACTGACAAGGTACATTATTATATTACTAATTTGTATGTATTAAATATTAATTTTTTTTTGTAAATGTATAATTGCAAGATAAAATGTTTTCAATTATTCACAAATAACTTCCTATCTTTAAACTTTGAGGGCCTGTTCTAATCTAACTAAAACTTTTTAAGTTTCAATTTTTGTAGCAAAATTGAAAATTGAATATTTATTTCTGTAATATTTATATTGCAATATGAAATATTATTTATAATTGTAATATTAATTTCAAAAATATGACAAATATATATTTGTCCACTTAATCCTAATATCTTCCTCATTAGAGGTATGACTTTCAATGTCTATCAATAACGTGTTTGTACTGGTACAATATTTATCGCGGAATGATGTGTTTTTTTGAGTGATCTTATCTCTTTTAAAATATAACAGTCCGTTAAAGAATTTGTCATACATAATTATACATAAACGGTTGTACATAATTTGTAACCGTTGTAAATAAGTTATGTAACCGTTTATGTATAATTATGTATGAAAAATATTTTACCGTGCCACTATATTTTAAAAGAGATAACATCTCTCGAAAGACACGTCACTTCACGATGAATATTGTACATGCAAACGTGTTATTGGTAGTCGTTATAGTTAATTATAATATTGTACCAAAAGTGTTAGTAGTAATCGTTGAAGATCATGGCTATAATTAGGACGTTATGAGGATCAAGTGATGATACATTCATTTGTTATATTTTTGAAGTTAATATTACAATTACAAACAATATTGCATATTACATCATAAATATTACATCATAAAAATATCTGGAAATTGCTACAAATATTGAAACTTAAAAAGTTTTAGAAAAGTTTTAAAATAGTTTAAAGTCTAAAGACAGAAAATTATTTGCAATTAATTGGCCAACATTTTACCTTGCAATTATACATTTACGAAAAAAAAACAGCACTATTATGTACGGTAAAAGGGATAATATCAAAATTTGCATATCGTTAATAATATTTAAGTTAAAAATTAAATGTTCAAAAAAAAATATATATATGTATTACAAATTTTATTTTGAATGCTCCAAATAATTATAGAAATAAAAAATTTAACTTATTTTCATGAAGACTTGTTATTTTATATTTTGAATGCGTTAAATTCTACATTATTCTGCAAGAAATTCTAGAAGAATAACTTTTTTCAGCATTTAAATACTTTCTAAAATATTATAATATATATTCCGAAGATTTTTTCTGCATCGAACACGATGTTGGCAGAATTTGCGTCAAGATTTTATAAATTAAGAAATGAAAAAAAATAACACTTTTAGTTATTTTTAACATTTTTTTATACCAAACAATATTATGTGAAATGAATTAACAAGTGTTTCAACACGAATAAGGAAGAAGAAAGTTATTTTCAATCAAAGTATGTCTAGATGTTTAGTAATATTCATATGTGCAAGTGATTATAAAATACAATTATACAAATTCTATTTTTACGATAAAATAAAAAATTGTTTTGAATTTATGTCTACGGGAACAGTCATAACTTGATGAAAATAAATGATATATGGTCATGTTCTAGAATTTAAAAACTCTTGAATTGTACTTTTAGATTCGACTTTATTTAGAAACAAGGTTTGTTTTGCTGTAAAAAATATTGAAAACAGTAAAAAAATGTCATTTTTTGCCCATTTTATCTCAATTGAACTCAAAATCTTGTGCTATTCAAATCTTACCAATGGCATCGTGTTCATCAAGAAAATATCTTCGGAATATGATATGTATTTCGGAGAGAAAGAAAAGTGATTTTTTTTGACAGTGTAATGAATGTATGCAAATGACTGATAACAATAAACAATAAACATGCAAGATAACGAAATCAGTACAACTTCTTTAAGCATTAAAGGAATTTTTTGCACTAAAGGGAACTTTACAAACTAATTTCTTAATTAATCACAATTAAAATTCCACATTAAAATTGATTTCTTTGTCAGATAATTTAAAAATTGAATCATTATTTATATATTGATATAATTCCAATGTTATCTTAAATATTAAACAAAAGATAGTATAAAAGAAGGGCAAAGAGCCAATGACGTATATAAAAAAGTTATAATTTAGATAAGCAAACTTAATACAAAACAATTAAAATACAATAAAATAAAACAAACGTTTCAACTCCAATTGAGTCATTTTCAATGCCATCATACAATAATATAAATGTCGTTCTAAATTAAAAATTCGTACATAATCTTACAATATTCTTACAATTCCGTAACAAAAAATTCTTTCTTCTTTCTGTGTAATACGCTGTGAGTCATTTTTATAAAGAATTAACAAAATCATAAGAAAGTTCTTAGTAAAACTGTTAAGAGTCCAATAATACACAACGAGAAAAAAATGTAAAATGTAGTCCATTTCGTGGTACAATAAAAAAGTCTTTTTTAAACAACTGTTGTGTGACTTCGTTTAAGTCAGATGCTCGTTACCTTTGTGAATTTGCTTATAATAATCTATTAAATTAAAAAGACTTTTTTATGGATTGTCGGTCTCTCCGATATCTTATATCCTGGCGCTACGCGAAAATTCATGTATCGTGTGTTTTGCCGTTGCTGTATGCACCTGCGGTCACGTTATACTCTACGCGGATA
Source organism: Acromyrmex echinatior (assembly GCF_024713525.1). NCBI lineage: Eukaryota > Metazoa > Arthropoda > Insecta > Hymenoptera > Formicidae > Acromyrmex > Acromyrmex echinatior. Next base: position 6,794,560 of record NC_141868.1, read on the forward strand.
ACGTTTACATTCATTATGTTGATCGAAACGTGCCATCGATTCGTGCCACCTTCGCGGCTGCAGTATACGCTTCGACGAGAATCCCAGCAGCGATCCAATGCTGTTGGACTTGTCAAAATTTATTCTGTACGCACATCTAATCTCACATTTCATCGTGTTGTAGTTTGCGCGAAGCGTAATCGGGTATTCTCCACCCTCATCATTATCATCATCATCATCATCATCATCATCAGTGTTATTGTTATTGTCACCACGCACTACATCAACAGTTTCAAGTGCATCGCGGTGCGGACGTTTTCGTAAAATCACGCGTTTCAGAAATTCATTTATATCTCGCACTTCGTACGAACCTTCGGGAATTGTAATTTCCGCGTCGTCTTTGGCGAAATAAAATTTGTTGTTCGATTCGTTCACGTTCGGTATCGTGTGATAAGTCTCAAAAATCGCCAAACCGAGCTCGTAATCTCCGTCACTCAAATCTATAGCGGGGAAGTAATTCGCCATGAGGACGGTGCTCTTTCCGCTCAGCGTAAGCGTCAACGACATGACGGAAAAAAGCGTTCGACTAATACTAAGATTTCACAGGGCCTCGTCGAGCTTTTTAAATTCACACTCGTCTACCGTTTGTAGAAACCGCAGACACATCTGTCCGCAGAAACTTTGATCGTACGTCTGATAGGACGTGCAATTGTACTCTATCGTCGTAGCATCGTTCTCGAAATATCGCACCAGTTTCTTAGACGGTCGAAGATTGCCGAAACTGTCAAAATACACGACGCGATTGTTCCTCTTCGCGTACACTACCCAGTGAGTACCAGGCCCCGTCGCATCGTCCAGATTCACGATACCGCTTTCGTTTCGGCGCACACCGCTCGTCGGTAACGTGTTACGCATGAAAACGCCTCTCTCTGGTACACGCATACGTCTCGCGAGCTCGTTCAATTGTACATTGGTAGTTGCGCCAGACGGCATTTTTATCGTCTTTTTGACGTTTTTTTTTTTTTGCAGCTACGCCTTGTCCATGTTTGTATGGACCGAGATACAGTCCGCGACCATATTTGTACGGAGCGAGATACAGTCCGCGACTATCCCTGTTCCATCGCGCGATCGTGACGTTGCAACTCGTCGAGCTGACGTCGCGCGGTTTTGCTATCGTTTACCGCTTTCGCCACGCTGGCTGCTCCGCCGATCAAGGAGTGCGCCTAACATTGGTAGAAACGGTAACGCACCGCCTCGTTTCGCCATCGGAAGTATCCGCTTTTTCATCACCTTTTTCTTCGTCGTCTTCTTCTTCGGTTTCATGCCCATGCCGATCTTGGTCTTGGCTTTCATCGCTGCCCAGACGGCAACTGCGGCGGCTCTCTCGCCCAGAGCCGAATCTCTCGCGACGACGCGTCCTAGCGCTTTATCGGCGAGTACCTTGTCCGCCGTGTGTCTATTGGTGAGATCGTTGCTTTGAGAATACGCATAACATTTGAACCGTAATCTTTACTGTTATCTTTTTAACAGATAGTATGAAGTGATCTTTTAAGCATGTCACAATCAACTAATATATAAGCTGAATTATAAAACGCGGTAATTGTAATCAAGATTATTAGCCTTGCAGTATAGACATTTTATTAAATTTCCAACAACAGCAGCTGGTGTTCTTGCATATAAAATCGCATTTCGACAACTGGAAACAATAGGCAATATCCCTGAAATTATTGATGCGATTGATGGAACACATATTCATATTGTTAATGTACCCGGACAACTACCACATCTAGAAACCTTCTGTAATAGAAAGACTTATTTTTCCATTAATGTGCAAGTATGCACTCCTTAATATACTTAAATATATATATATATATATTTATTTATCAATATTATAAAAGTTCTAATTCTATTTGAGTCTTTCTTAAAAAAAGTTAAATAGAAATTATTAATAAGTATAAACATTTCTAAAATCCAAAAATAAATATTAATTGATAGACTATAGCAGGACCAGATATGAAATTCTGGATATTGTAGCGAGATATGCGAGAAGTACTCAACTACTTGTATATTCAGAGCATCTAGAATATATACGAAATTATTAGATCGAGAAATCCATTGTTCTCTGCTAAATGATGCTGCATATGCTTCTACAAGTTTTCTTTTTACACCTGTAAATAATCCATAAAATGCAGCAGAAGAATGATATAACAAAGCACATAAACGCGCTAGAAAATGTAATTGAAAGAGCCTTTGAAATTTGAAAAAGAAGATTTCCGTGTTTAAAGAGAGGTTTTTTTAGGAAATAGCCTTTCAATCATCTCCAATATTATTGTTACTTGTGCGATCCTTCACAATATAGGTCTACAAATTAATGATGAAGCACCTGAAAATGATGACATTGAATTTCCGTTGGATGAATTATCTCTGAATTTATCTCTGCGGAACAGATGATCAATGATGTTTTGTAGATCGAGGGAGTTAACACGATGATATAAAAATGGATGCATTCTATTCTTTAATTACATCATTGTTAATAAAAATAAAATGGAGCAAATATTCCCTGAATTTCACTTTTTGAAAACATTCTCTGACTAAAGTATAAAAGAAGCACTGAAAAAAACAAAGAAAAAAAATTATAAATCGTTATAGATGTTTCATTTTAATGTTTAAGAGGCGCGAAGAGAAATTTATTTTTAAAATTTTACGATTTTTCTTAAGTAAGATTTATTATATTTTGTTGTATTTTACCCTTGTCTCAAAATATGACTTTAATCTAATATTATAGTAGATAATTTCCTGTCCATAACGGTAATGCCAATATTTAAGAATCAATAAATTTTTTAAAGATTTGTTATAAATATTTTTTATGTTCTTTGAATTAAATTTAATATTAAAAATAAAAAGTTCCAAATGTTACATCTAATATGACGAATATAAAATTTCAAAATAAAAATAATGAAAGAAACAGCGCGATTAGTGTGCAATAATGATCTAATATATTATATAAAATACACTACTTAACAAAAAGTAGGGAATACTTTGGAACACGCTCAAAATTTTGCTTTATTCAGAACACTGTAACTTGGTAAAAAAATCATCGCAGACAAAAAATAAAAAAGTATTTTAAAGTATTTTAAAGGTTAAAATCTCTACTATCGAAATTGGTAGTTGATATTTCAATCTAACTGATCCATTACGAAGCTATATCAATATAAATGGATATCCGTCAAATCTAAAACATTGTACAATGTACCATGGATATACATCAACATTACATAATGACATTTATTCACAATTAGATCTCATGTACTATAATATTATTATTTATTTCTTTGGAATGTTACATAAATATTTTACACATTCGCTTTTTTAAGTTTTATTTTTGAAATATTATTAAAATATGAACTAAACACTTTATATAATATTTATAATAAATATAAGTAAATAGTTCTAGTACATATTTTATACATATTTCTGAATTATTTACTGGGAAAGTCAATGTTTTTAAAAATAAAGTGCAAACTAACTATCTCAACATGATATTTGCATTATGAAAATATAAAAATGATAGACATGACACCCTATGAGATAAGCACCTAATATAAGATATCAGAGTTTCGTCTAAACTAAGAGACGTCAATATTTGTGAAATTGGAAGCAAGAACGCCTTGTATTAGAAATCTATCTCATAATAGGGGACTTTAATTTATTATTAATATAGTTGATGAGACAGGAATACGCTCACAAAAAATAGATATGATATAAAATATAGAAAAATAATATGTAATATAATATTGATAATACTTAGATATAAAAATTCTGTAAATAACAAATTTGCAACATTAATAAGTAATTATTATCATATTTTCCTTGAATTATTGCTTTCATGTATTGTGTATACATACTGCAGACATATTGTGTGTGTGTGGATACGTAAAAACCTTTTTATTAAATTGTATTGAATAAATATTAACGAAAGAGACATATAAATCAACGACACGAAATCAAGTCACGACCCTGAGTAATCTTCAACAAGTTTAACCGTTACTCATTGTTTGTTAAAAAGTTATTAAAAGAAGAAGTTCGAAAAAAATCTTTTTATTATATAAAAAAAAATTTTCCATTTTAAAATGTATTTTAGAGAGGCAACTATTCATACAACGTAGTATAAGATTTATTTGTATATCTAAAAGTGGAAAATTGTGCGGATCTCAAATTGTAGGCAAGGGATTCTGTTGGAGGTCACTCGGGGTCATGATCGCGATAACATATGTCAATGTTAAGGTTATTGGAGTCTAGTCTCCTAATCGGTACTTTTACTAACATAATTCCTATTTTTGCAATTAATGCAGTTTGTACAATTAATAATGTAAGTAATTTCTCATTTTCGTGTATATTGCGCGATATTATAAAAAAAAATTAAGCATAATTTTGGAATTATTTGTCGACAATTAAAGAAACATTTCACTTTTTTATTAATTTCTATCCACTTCAATAGACCTTAATCATTACAGATATCATAATAAAAGATACAATTTTCCTATCTGCTCTCTAAATTTATTTTACAATAGTAACCAATTGATGTATACATGATATTCATTTTAAAAGTACAAAGTCGTCTAATTTTTTGTATTAGTATGTAGTATGTTATATTAAATAAGTCAATAAAGTTTGAGCTTTGATTGAACTAACGGTATTAACTTCTTGTTAAAAAAATATTTGAATTTTCATTTTCAACATTACAGAATTATAAGTATATCTTAATGACTAATTTTTTTTATATACAATGATCGCGTCGCTGTTCCTCGCATCAGGTGAATGCATGGTTCGTACCAACGGAAAATCGAAATTATTTTCATCGTGGAAAGTTAGTTTTCGTTGCCTTCCACGAAATTCATTTGCGGAGTCTAATTGGCGCTTTTGGAAATTCTTGTTAAGGGATAGGAACGGGAACGAATTGGGGAACGTATGATCAGATTGTTACGCCTACCTAATCTGGAAGACAATCCTGACATAAAGCGTGTTGTTGACATTGCGTGCAGGAGTCACCATTCTGTTGCTTTGACTGAGATTAGCGAGGTAAGCAAATGTCAACTATAATCTATCATTATGAACTAAATAGCTAGTTTGATTTAGGTATATACTTGGAGAGGAAAAGAATACGGACCACAGAATAACATTATATTAACTAATAATACACCTACGCAAGTAATCTCTAGTTTAGCTACTATAAAAGTTGTCTACCTCTCCTGTGATGCAATCTTAATCATGGCAGTCATTGAAAATGGTGAGGTTTTATAGTTGAGGCAATAACAATGTTGGCCAGCTAGGGATAGGCAAATGTGAGAACCAAACACTGCCATGTCAAATTAATACACTGAGTGGCATTGTAATAGATAATTATTGGTTGTGTTCAGCAAAGAAAGCAGCTTTGTAACTGTTGCAAAATTCATTATAATTGGTTTATACATTTAGATTTACAAGGACCCAAAAGTAAGAACTATCGTATTCAAGAATTTTACAACAATTGCAAAGCTGCTTTTTCTGTTAAACGCAGCCATTGTCTTGATAAAATTTTAAAAGAAGAACGAAAGACGAACAGCAAATCGAGATTACTGAGCAATCGGTATTGTTTCAGTCAAGGTGATTTATCGATTACACGCTAGCGCTTACGAATGAAGAAGACTTATCTGGAGTGGATATCGTTACAACCAGTTAGCAATCTGCGACAAGCAGATCTCTTATAATAAACCAAACTTAGTAAATTTATACTAATTGTCATCATAAAAGAGTTAATAGAAAAAAAGAAGATTGAAGATTTTGATGATTTATCATTAGGTCGTGTATCAAATGAGAAGAGTGTCCACATTGCTGTACGTAAAAAATTCATAAGCATCGCTGTTGGTCAAGATGGGCGTGTTTATGTGTGGGATAAACTGTCGCAATATGTGCATTACGAATCCATGTGCGTCACATCATTCTCGAATGTGTACAATGCTCTTGCGTGTTATGTATCAGCGAGTGTTATGCATGAACTGCTGATCCTGTACTCAAAGAGTTGAATACATATTGAAATCTCGGACTTGTATTCAACGATTCTTTATTTTTTTGTCGTATTTATTTATTTTGCTTGCATATTTTCGCATTTTCGCAATAATGAAATGGCAATGTTCAGAGGTTTGTCATAACGCCTATATTCGTAGTCAGGCCTATTTAAAGCTTCCTTAAATTTATCTTCAAATGCTCTATGAATTATTTCATTGGCTACTGTGCCTCTTAAGATAAATTTAAAGAAGCCTTGAGTACAAGGTCTGACTATGTAATACGGGCATAAGTTGCTCAGTGAACAATCATTCTTTAAGAGGGTCTTAAAATCTCGTCTTAATAAAGTTTATCGATTCAATAAAATTTAAACACATATTGTGTGCCATTGGATGCAGTCCATTTGACGCTACAAATGCTTCAAAATTTTTGATTGATTAATCAGAAGAAAGAATTTTATTAACTGACCAATCAAAAAATGCTTTGAAGCATTCGTAGCATCAAATGGACCGAACCATTTCTTGTTTCCAAACCTGAAGAAATGGTTCGGAGGAAAGAGATTCACCACCAGAGAGCAGCTCATCGCCGAAACAGAGGCTTATTTTGAAGGGGACAAATCATATACTTGGACGGCTTGAAAAAGTTAGAGAATTGTTGAATCAAGTGTATCGAGCTGAAAGGAGACTATGTTGACTATGAGAAATGAATCTATCAAAAAAATATGTTTTACTATGTTTTTCTAAAAACTTATTGACTTGTCCTCGTATTTTTAATAAAAATGTATCTAGGTGTTTAGTAATACGAGCGGCTATTAAATAACGAGACTGACGCTGTAAAACATTTTATTTTGATTTCATACATATTTACTTATTATCATCTTCAATATACACCCCTCCTCTATCCCTACAACGCTCCATGCGAATCTTCCATTGTTTGAAACAGTGCTGAAAGTCTTCTTCTGTCAGCTCCTTCAGGACGCGTGCCGCTTTCTCTTTCACAGCTTCAACGGACTCAAATCTTGTTCCTTTTAATGCAGATTTCATCTTAGGAAACAGATAGAAGTCGCACGGTGCAAGATCCGGCGAATAAGGCGGATGGTCTAACACTGGGATGCTGTACTTGGCTAGAAACCTCTTGACAGACAATGCGGAATGAGCCGGCGCATTGTCTTGGTGGAGAATCCATGACTTGTCTTTCCACAATTTGCCATACACATTCTTTGTCAATTCCTACAGTTTCACCAATCGCACGAATACTTAACCGACGGTCGGATCGAATCAGATTACCGATTGTTTCGATATTGTCATCCGTTTTTGACGTGGAAGGGCGACCCGGGCGTGAATCATCTTCAACGTCTTCTCGGCCGTCTTGGAAACGCTTAAACCACTCAAAAACACGTGCACGCGATAAACATTCATGGCCATACACTTCTTTCAATAAATTATAAGTTTCAGTAGAGGTTTTTCCAAGTTTCACGTGAAATTTCACAACAATTCGTTGCTCTATTACACTTATCATTTTTCCGGCGAAATAAAAAAACAACTCTAATGCGAAAGAAGGCTACGGCTATACGGATTTGTTTACAGAAGCGAGAGGTACTGCATTCGAAAGAGAAGGCTTCACGTTAAACAGCTGTCGGTCGCTGGCGTTTGGCGCATGCGTACTTCTTCTGTAGCAGCGTCAGTCTCGTTATTTAATAGCCATACCTATTAACGATAATGTATATATTATAATAATGTATACATTAGCGTTTAGCAATTAAGCAATTAACAGCAAAATAGAAATCTTCCCGAATGCGAGGATAAATACTTTTTTCTTCCTTTTTTTCTTCTTCTAATAAAACCAATTTTAGATATATGATTCAGAATGTACTAGATTCGCCTCGCATAAGGATGTTAGTTAAGGAAAACCGAATTTTTATTATAAATATTAAAACTCAACTATTACCTATTAAGATTAAACTTGTAGAGTGAGAAGTAGGGCTTATGCGGAGCCTTACTGTTTTATCTTAAGGAAACAAGCGCGAGTATAGATTCTATCAAACCTTGAAGAATATTGATTGGTCCTGAAAGGACACTCCCACATTCATTTTCAAAATATAAAAGGAGCTGTCAAAAGCAGAAATTTGTCATTTAAGTCATTCAAGTCATTCAAGTTATTCAATGCATTTAATTCTTTCAATTCATTCGAAAAGCAAAAGTAGAAATCTATCCAGTATAATTAGATCAAGATGAGAACTATCTTCGCGCTTCGTCAATAATATATGCGTATGTTTTTCTTTTCGAAAAAATTGAATCGACTGAAACCTAAATTTCTATTCTGCGTCCCATTCAATTACATACACGTACGTATACATAAGTATCCGAAGGGCTGTTGCGACTGTCGCTACCAATAGCATGGCCCCCGTCTTACGGCAGTTCTTCGGAACATTGATAATTTTTTTTTGTATTACCTCCATGCCTACTAAAGGCGAACGAAGGCAGCGAGAGAAGAGATTAAGATTTCAAATAAAATCAGTTCTCATTTCAAATCACGATCCTTTCCCTTATTTCCAAAAATTAGCGCAGTTATTAGATCAAAATAAACCGGCAGATTCAACTCGCGAACACGTATATACTTTCCAGAAATTAGAGATTAATCTCATGTTTCCTAACTACAAAGACATTCGAAAAACTGATCCACGTAGATTCGCTTATAAACTTCGTAATCTTTTTGGCATCAGGTGATTACCCTCCCGAAAAATTATTCAATACTTCCCAGTGAACATCTCTAACCGCACAACTTGATCTCCAATCCCCGGGTAAATTATTTAAATGCATTGACTCAAAAAAACGGAGAAAATTTCAACAGCTATGTGACGTAACAGACCCATAAAGCCGATTTCGGCCTTCTTTAAATTTTGTCCAAACTCACAAAAGTATATTTTAAGGTCAATTATAATACATTCAATTCGAGTGATTCCAGCTTAAACGGAGCGATGGAGCTGTCATATTTATTCGGAAATCAATATTTTGATTGTCGTATTGGAAAATAATTTGAATTATTCTGGAATGGTAGAGGTTTCTTAATTCTTTATACATTTGATGCCGACGCTTTTAAGTTAAAGTATACATGCCAATAAATCTCTCAGAAAGGATCAATGTTTGTCTTTGAGTATAAACTATTAGCAAGTGTGTGTGTGTGTGTGTGTGTGTGTGTGTGTGTGTGTGTGTGCGCGTGTGCGTGTGTGTGTGCGCGTGCGCACGTGTGTGTGTACGCATGTACGCGTGCTTAAAACTACGAAAACACTATTTGTGTACATATTTTACAATACACATTTCTTTTTAAAAAATCATATAGTTATTCAGAAACTCATTTTATGGGTTTATCGTATCATAATATCATTTTGAGATTACAGTTCTCAAATCTCGAATTATCGAATCTCTTCTCTTTTGTAGATTTTTCGAGCAATGTATTTATTTTTACCTTATTATTATGACCCACAGACATTGAATCACGAGGCGAACGCTACGCGTTTTATTTTCATTGAGTAGGTCGTACACTAGTCGATTGCTATCTCACTTCAACAAGCACTCGCTTTACTTGCGCGCATGCAAATATCCGGGCTCTACTTATTATTATTTTAATGTCCGTTTTTCAAATAATTCTTTTCCGAGCTACCTATCCTCTTAAATATTATTACACTTCATCATCTATCAGTTTTTTTCCGAACTATTTCTTTTGACAGAAGCGTCAGATCATATAAATATTGTATTATAAATACAAAGTTGTACAATTGCTTATTGTTATACCATACTTCCCCAGGCTAAGCTTCAGGTCTTTATCAATAACGGATTAATAATTTAAGGAACTGCTCGATGTTGCAAAAGGCATTTGAACGGTAGTGCTTTTAAAGATGATGATGCTAATAGAATAAAACAAATATCAAATATAACTATCTTAAGTGGAACCGAGATATTCAACTTGTTGAATAATCTCTGGGTATTAGCAAAGAAATAATTATTGAAGATTTTGACACTCCTGGAACATCAAGTGATGTTGCTTATCATCGACTTACCAAAATATCTGCGAAAGATTTCAATAATCTTTTCACTTACGTTAGAGTTAAAATCCATAGTACATCTATAAAAAGTGCACTTCTCTCGCTCTATTCCTTATTAAATTCAGAACAAGAATGTCTCATTCAATCCTGTCAACACTTTCTGGGATACAGAGACGTACAATTGATAAAATAACAGACTCTGCTAGAAAAGCACTCATGGAAGATTTTGTCCTCAATCATCTTGGTTTAAATCATATCACGAGAGAAGATTTCATACAATTACACATTAGAGGTATGGCTAAAACTCTATTTCCGGAAGGTAAAAACGTGACAACACTGGTAGCAGATGGAATATATATACATGTACAATAGAATAGTAACTATTCTTTTTAAAAGCGTTCTTTTTCTATGCAAAAAGACAGGCCTCTAATCAAGCCCATACTGAAGGTAGTTAGTACTACTGGGCATATTTTGGATGTCTGCTCCTTACTTTGCTGGCGAGAAAAATAATGATGCCAATATATTGAATAGTCTGAGGAAAGAGAGAAGTTTTCTACTTTTAAAATGGTCAGAAGATGTTACGATTATAGACCGAGAAATTCCGTAAATCAACAACTTTGGAAGAATACGGATTGATACCGAAAATGTCTTATTTTTTTTTTAAACAGGAAGGCAACATGATAAGTGCGAATGAATCCAGACTTGTGACCAAAAATCCATTGGATTGGTTTAATTAAAACATGGAAAATGCTGACCAATATTTTTCCTAACATTCAAATACCATACATCAGAGACTACGTAAGAATTATATCCGCACTGTATAATGCTTACCGACCATCTCGAGTTCAAGTCATCACTAGATGATGAAATAATTGTTCACAGAATGCTCGCTTTGTCTGAAGAACCTAATGATCTTCTAAAGATTATAGAAGATGAAATGGTTCAGAAAAACCACCATTTGAGAGAAAATACAGATAACATCCATTAGAGACTTTCCGCATTTAATACTCCAAGATCATCATAGAATAACGATTGGGATTTATCAAATAAAGCAAGCGGCGCGGCGTCTTATACACGAGAACAAATGGCGGAAGATAGTGATTATGTGTGTTATGTGCACAAACAAGAAGCAGATATTTTAAGGGTTAAGTTGCAATTTCGATACTTTATCCAAGTAATACCAACTTTGGATTCGGTATGAGAAGGATGACTTTAATCCTATCAAAGATTGTCAATGCAAAATGAAAGTACCGACTGTAAGATGCTGTGCTCACATTGCATCTGTTCTGTGATACCCAGGACTACTATAAATATATGGAAAATAAATCTCAATACCACGGTGATGCTTATCCAGAATATGAAATAGATGCTTTTTGGTCCGAAACAGAATCGGTAGATGAGAAATAAAACATAAAAGTACATTCAAAATATTTATTTCCGAATAAATATAGTAACTCCATTGTTCCGTTTAAGCTGCAATCATTTGGATTGAATCTATTATAATTGACCTGAAAATATAGATTTTCGAGTTTGGGCAAAAACTGGAGACCGAAATCGGTCCTTATAGGTCCTCACCTATTTTATAAAAAATACGTAGGCAATAATTTTTTAAATGAACAAATATATGTTTTCTTTACACATAACTTATGGCATTATTACTTATTGTTTGAGATCGTTAATTCGGGAAAAGCAAGAATTCTTTCAGTCGACCGACAGTAATTGTCATTGAACGCACGCATAAAGTGAGCTCGTGATTTCATCTCGAGCATGATCTTAATCCTCGTTAAAATCATCGATTTGGCATTCTTTGTTCTTTTTAAAACAATTCGGTACACGCAAACAAGCTCCGGCAACGGACAATCGAAAGTTCTAGAACAATTCAATTGTCGCACGCGAGCGCCGCGCTCCGACGAATACGTCACGCGCTGTCACCAATCCCACGTACGGATTTTCTGTCTCGCATGACTGTTACGTTGAACGTCGTTAGAAAAGAATCCAAAGCGCCAATCAATTTTGTACACCTAATGCCACGTAATAATTACGATTGTGGCAAAATTTTATTGGATTTTTCCCAAGAAGAAAGCCCAGACCGAAAGCAATAAATGCTTCGATCTCGCCGTCCTCCTTCTTAGAGTCAAAAAAGTTCTTAGAGTTCTTAGAGTCATAGTCTTGCTACTATATCGCTTCGTAAAACCGCCGTGCTAACCGCTTAGTGAAACTTAGAATCATAGTCTCGCTACTATATCGCTTCGTAAAACCGCCGTGCTAATCGCTTAGTGAAAACCGCTATAAAACGAATCTTTTCGAGAAGTGCCGAGAAAATCGCCGAGATTTTCAATCACCACGATTCCAAATACAATTTGGTAAAGGTGACCGAATTTAATATTCTGTTAATCTAATATTTAATTAATTATATTTTCTGAATTTGTAACTGTGCATATTAAAGAAATTCTTTTGTTAAATTACAAAGAAACGGAATTCTCTTTACTGTCACGCCTCATATCAACCTTGTGCCGTTTTCTCACTCGAATCTTTCCGCGCGGTGCATTCCCGCACATTTTCTGGTCCTTCGAGTCGGATGTGATTCGCAGGAAATATCGTTAGACAAACGCCGCATCACTTTAAAAATTTCACGTCAGCGCTCTCGCTCTGATTCGCTCTCGCACACTTATATATAAATAAGTATTAGGATATTACGATTATCAAAAAATTTATGCTTACGTATTTTTTACGAGATATTTAATATATCATATCAATTATATGTGCTAAAGAAATATACCTACAATATCTCGTAAATTATTGATTATTTTATATCTCTAACTTAATATTTTTACATGCGGAATAATTATAAAGAAATCATATTGTGTAAAAAACCAAAAAATTCCATTTTAAAATGCGCAAATAAACATATCGTCCTTTTCATTGTATCTCTCACATCAGTATCTAGAAAAAAATAACGAGATCATATTAGGCTCCTCTCGAAGCAGTTGCATTTTCATAGAAAAAAATTTTTTTTATACTACTTGAAATATATTGATGTGAAAGTTAAATTGAGACATTCTCTATACATATATATATATATATATACATGCGCGTACATGTGTGTACACACTTCTATTAAATAATTATTACATCATAATCCATATATATTGATTGTGATCCTTAGCTCCTGTTATTCGCTGATGCACAAAGATGGATCTGTTTTGTCTTTTGTAATCTGCACTACTTTCGAACAGATCAGAATGTAATACACGTAAACATTCATTGATTCGATGAAATCTGGAGCTTATGGATCTAAATTAAAAAAGAATTAATCATATCTTTTATTAACATTATAATATATGCATTATGTATTAGGTGTTGGAATTAATTCGTAGCGTTTTTAATGAAAGAATGTTATTTATTTCACATGAGCATTAAAAAATACATTAATGAAAGTACTTCCCATCACTTGTAAAACGCTACGAATTAATTCCAACACCTAATATAAGCATATTAACACTAATTTCGTTAATAAATAATTATAAGTCGGACTAAATTAGAGTTTTATTATTTACTTGTTATGTTTCAATACTATATTTTATACATGTATGAGGAGCAGAATTTCAAAATGAGTTTTGTCCAAAATTTATAATTCAATTTCAGTCGTTTTAAACCATAATTCGTTTACAGATAATGAAAAAGAAAGCCACCAGAAAACTACGCGCTTTACAGAAAATAACAATGTTTCAATCAGTAAGCTAAGAAATGTTAAACAAAATTGCTAAACAATTGCTAAAAACATTGAACAAATGCACTTTGTTAAGGGGGTTTTTGCGTTTTATGGATAAAAAATATTAATTATTTTTGTTGTTTTTAAAAGCTTATCGTCTCAAGAATGTCCCACAAAAATATTTTATGGAAGAAACAAAAATTGTCCAAAATAAACGAAATGTTATGATATCTGGGGTCTCATGATCGATTCTAATAGAGCGTATCAACCAATTGCTATAACCGGCGCTCGTCATTATTTATTTTCAATCTTTCAAAACCATTCTAAAACGTTTCTATTCTATAGAAAAAAGTTTCGTTCTCATCTAAGCGTTACTTTCGTTTCTAATGAAAAACGGAGCAATACTTGTACTAAAATATAATATTTCAAAACTTTATTCGCTTTTTTTCTCCGGGAATTTCGAATATGGTCATCCAAAAAAAATGAAAGTCCGACCGACTTCTACTTTTACGGTTATATTCAAAGAACATGTCATTATCGCCCATACTAGAATTAACAATCTACGTTAATTTTTTCTATTTTTTTGAAGGTCAAATAAATGAAAAAATGTAAGGAAAATGCGAATTTTCCTCACATTTTTCCAAACTATAATAAATATTTTTTGAAACTGTTGCCATTTTGAAAATATGCATATAATATTAATTATTCTAGTTCGGGCTAGAATTACAAGTCCATTTATTATAAGAAAATATTTTACTTTTGCTGTGATACCAACAATACGATCTGTACCTCGATCGCCGATTTACTGTATTCGCAGTGCATACTTAATTTCAGTGCCATCTTATTACTATTCTATAAAAAATTAACACTACAAAAAAAATATATATATATATATTAATATATAAGCGTATATTGTATACATTTACTTGTATTTTTGACTATATTCAAATTTTTATTTATTATAAAAATTCTCAAAGGATGCCTTCAAAATCGATTCTCAAACATAAAGACTCCTTAAAGAACCTTTTGTTAACGTATCTTTGATTAAAGGATCATTTTTCTTTTTTTTTTTTTTTTTTTGAAGTTTCTTTTCAGATATCCCACAGGATATTCGGAAAATTCGTTATCCGGATAATTAGATAATTAGATATACAAAAAGAATTTAACGACGGATAATCCAATATTTTGTATCCCTTCACACATTATGCGAAACATCCCTAAATAATAATATAAATTAATTAATTTTGTGTTAATATTCAGTACTACAATACACGTCCGGTCACTGGTACGTTTACCTTAACATTCATTTTTATAAGAAAAGTGTAGAAATTTCCAATTTCAATAACTTTTTGTAAAGACTTTGTACCTAATATTTTCTTGATGAAAACGCACAAAAATCGTTGAAAATCTATAACAGTGAATTCCAAACATCATGTCATTTCGTCATATTCCAATTTGAAATTGTGAAGTTACAGCTCTCATGCTCATCCCTTCATAGACGTTAATGCATTAAAGGCGAATCGCGGGGACATTTGGGAAGAGCGTAAAAATTTCACAGCAGAAACAAGTTTTATACAATTGCGCCTCCGGGACCGTCTAAATATTTGCATACACTACGAGCACAAAGATGAAACTTTTATACGGAACTTTTATACGAATTTTTTGAAATGCATTTATATAAGTTCTTCGATGTAAGATGCTTTGGATGTGGAAGTTTGTTCTATTGCGGAGGCATAACGTCTGATTCAATTGTATCATAACTACTTATCGATATGCGGCGCGGATCTCTCTTACTGTCAGGGACGAAAGTTACTTTTACTATTAGTTTATAATAGCATCTTCTATGATTTTACCATTACCTTTTATGTTTCAATTTTATCATTATATTTGCCGTTACTTTTTTATGACGTATTATATTAGGTGTAGTAAAAAGAAATCCATTATTTTTCCAATAGATGACTTTAGCAATCTGTATCACGCGTAGACGAGGTACAGATTACTAAAGCCATCTATTGCAAAAATAATGGATTTCTCTTTACTACATCTAATATGTCAAAATCAAGTTCATTAGAGGTGGAAATTTTGACCGAATGTTTATTCGATTACATTACTCAACATTTACTTCCTTAGCAGCGTTTTTTAAAGATTGTACTGAGAGAAATGATTTTGTTATAGGAACAAATCAAGGGAAAGTAAATATGATTTGTTAAGAAAACGTTCGATTTCTTACGATTGCAAATTAATTCGTCAATGTAACAAATAATCAATAGTATCGCTAGCAAATAAGAGACTCATATATATATATATATATATATGCAATATATATATATATTGTATATATTAGGTGTAGTAAAAAGAAATCCATTATTTTTACTACACCTAATATAATGCGTAAGAAATTCACTAGATATACGCACAACAGAGATACCAACAGCGTCAGTGACAGGGCGAAAGTCTACCAACGGAGGAGAGAACAGACCTGGGATCGAGACGAGGAGCGCCCTGATATTTTTCTCTATTGTCGTCAATTGTTTATACACACACATATACAGGGTGTTCAAAAAGTCCCGGACCGAGTGAATAACATGAAAAAAAAAAATTTTTTGAAAAAACGCCGAAACACGTGAAACGATTTTTCAAAAAATCTATCTTTTGAGAGGGGTTGCGACCCCCCGCCCCCAATGGGGCACGTGGGGTACGAGGGGGGTCGAAAATCTTAAATAGCAACATAGGTCAAGTGGGGGCTCATTTGAAAGGTCTTTTCGAGACGAATCCAAAATACTGCGCATAGAGGGCACTGCGATCATTTTCGGCGGAGTTATTTGATTTTTAAGATGTGCGTGTTCTCTGAGGAGCCATGTTATCTTAAATGTAGGAAAAATCCACGACGTTGAAGGAAAAAGAAAATAACCACAAAAACAGCGATAAAGATGCTTGATTTCAAAATTACAGAGATGAACTACGACAAAACAGCTTTATCAGGGATGAAAGTTACATAAAGTGTAAAATAATAATGACTCAATGATTTGAACTTTTGACTTCAAGTGTCTTTATTGGCATTCAAAAACGTGACCATTGATGTACATGTGTGACAACAAATACAGTGTGTTTCATGTACAAAAAGTCTTGCGTAGTGTTTTGGATTCGTCTCGAAAAGACCTTTAAAATGAGCCCCCACTTGGCTTATGTTGCTATTTAAGATTTTCGACCCCCCTCGTACCCCACGTACCCCATTGGGGGCGGGGGGTCGTAACCCCTCTCAAAAGATAAGTTTTTTGAAAAATCGTTTCACGTGTTCCGGAGATTATCGAAACACTAAATTTTTTTAATGTTTCTGAGTCAAAAATCTTCAAAATTGAAATTTCCCCCCAAAAGTGAACGCAGCGCCTTCTATGTGTAGTGTTTTGGATTCGCCTCGAAAAGACCTTTCAAATGAGCCCCCACTTGACTTATGTTGCTATTTAATATTTTCGACCCCCCTCGTGCCCCATTGGGGGCGGGGGGTCGCAACCCCTCTCAAAAGATAGATTTTTTGAAAAATCGTTTCACGTGTTTCGGCGTTTTTTCAAAAAATTTTTTTTTTCAAGTTATTCACCCGGGACTTTTTGAACACCCTGTATATAAAAGTCATAGACGGTTGCATCTCAAATCATAAGAAATTGACCAATTCTTATATTTGATTGTACTTGATCGATTTCCTACGACTTAAGGTGACTCCACGGTAACCTACGAATTCTACGAGTATGTAAACGAAATCTATCCAAAAGATAGGTTAGATTGTATGTAGTTTGCTTCTGTTACTAATAATTGGTTGGTATAGCAGACTAGTAGCAATCACAACAACAAAATTTGTCACATATTTATCGATCATTAAAGGTATTGGTAGCTTGTTAAATTAACAAAATCTTTTCTCTCAGTGTGTCATCTTTTATAAATGTTACCAATGAAAAGTAGAGATTAATTATTTATTTTAAATAATTATTGTTTAGTACAATATATTTTTAAAACTCAAAATAAGTATTGTATATACATGTTTTGTATAGACAATACAGAAAACATATTGTACTTATGTCATCAAGCATTATGTTGTCAAGGTTATGGTCATTGACTTCCATTTTTTATATTATCAAAAGGTCTTTATGTGTTTCACATTGTAAACATTTTGACAAGATCAAAATAACTTACAAAGTAAATGTATACACAATGTATACACAAGTACAATACTAACCCAAGGATAGCTGCAGAAATCAGAGCACTTAAGATAATGACGTTTGATGGATAATAAGTCAGAAACGTAAAACGCATCACAGAAAAAGGACTGATGAAATTTATGTCATAATTAAGAACAAAGAAAGCAAGAAAATTCTATTGTGCTAATTGATAAAAAATGACATATGCAATCCATCCAATTATTATTTGAATGATCAAGTTACATAGTCTTTGGTATTCCTTTGGCGCTCCGAGAACTTCCAATGTGTCGTCTACTATAGCAAGTTCACGTAAGCACATTTTCAATTCCTTTAAAAAAATATATATTATAAATTTATATATTTGAGTAAAAATTGTTATTGCAAGAAATGTACAAGAAATGTGACAAATAAAGAGTTATATTATAATAATGTAAGCATCAAAGTGTGTGTGTGTGTGTGTGTGTGTGTGTGTGTGTGTGTTAATCTGTCCAAAACTTTTTGTTTAATTTAATTTATTGCTCTATGAAAAAGATTTCGTGTTAACAGAATAATAGATATGAACATAAAATACAATAGATTACAATTTGCAAATGGTTAGGCGTTAGTAAAACTGCTGTCACAAAGTCTACTAGCAACAAAAACCAAGAACTAATAAGGGACACTAGACAACTCAATAATTTAAAAAATTCTAAAATTATGTGTATAAGTAAAATAGTTTATACGTAACACAAAACTATTTTTTGTTTGTTCAGAATTACAGCTTTAGGAGATAAAACACTCTTTTGGAAAAAATCGGTTTTTTTTTTAAGTGAATATCGTTGAAGAGATACGCTATGAGAGATACGAAAAAATTTCTGGAATATAATTTGAATGGTGTCATTTTAAGATTACAATAAAAAAAAATTTTTTTAATTATTTATTTATTTTATATCCCGACTCACACTCTTATTTAAAAAATGTTTTTAATTTTTATATAACGCAAATCAAAAAGCATTTGACGCTGAAAACAACGATATTATAGTTATATTCCGAAAATTCATTTTCCAAATATGAAAATACCTATAACCATAACACCATAACCTAATATCATATAACAACAACTATTAAAATTTGAGCTTTTATGTAACAACAGCAGCAACAGTAATAATAACAGTGTTTCAAATCTAAAATCAGTCAAATATTTTTATGATATATGTATAAAAGAATGTACAAAATACTTCAGATAATTAAAAACAAAGTATAAATAAAGAAATTGTTATTTTTAAAAATATTGTTCATTTAATTTTGGCTTTTGATAGAGCAGTTGCAATGTACTTGAAAAAAAGAAAAGATATTGTATCAACAGTAATTCCGCACGAACAAAAAATAATTTTGTGTTACGGACAAACTACTCTATTTGTACATGTTATGGCTAAACCCTTGGAAATTTAGTCGAGGAGACAATGAAGGAGAATGGAGAGGGTACGGAAGGACGGTCAGACTCAATCTCACAGGTTTACGCGCAGAGGCGAACGCATCTTTTCCTGTGAGTCGTATGCATCTTTTCCTGTGAGTCGTACGCATCTTTTCGGTTCCAGAATATGGGTCAACGTCCCGAAGAGACTCTATGACACCTGTTCCAATTGCGAACATCCTACTTTTTGGGTAAAGAAACTTAATCTTTTTGATCTGAGACTGGACCTCGTGCAATCTCAGGTAGTAGAGAGAAAGAAATGCGAATGGTTTAAAAAATAAATGGGAGCTGGCAATCTTCATTTATAATATAAATCACTTACATTTATTTAAGAAAATTTAAGTTTATATAGAATATGTATACACACACACACACACACACACACACACACACACACACATATATGTATAATATATATATGTATATTTACATAATATATAAAATAAGGACTTATCATTATCAATGTAGTTACGATATATGTATGGTAAAAATCGAGTGTCGAGTTAGTTAATTTAGTTATGGAGGTGTGCGCGCGTGCGTGCGTATACAGGGAGATATGGATGGAATGACAGGCCGACTTACTGTTCAGCTGCTTGGTCCACGAGATCTCGGATAGATAACGGTTGAAGTGAACGAGGCGGCCCGCTATCCACGCAAGAGCGTCAGGAGGATAGTCGCAATGGCCAGTAACTGAGTGATCTTAATAATAATTTTGATACATTTGCGTAAAGATATGCGAATTGACGTGAACGGGTTTACTAACACGTTTTTACTAACTGCACTAACGTGAACCGAGATAAGCTAATTTCTGTACTGACGCTCTGCGCTTCTGCGGGACTTCTATTTATATCCCGAAAAAAGGATGTAATGCCCTTTGTCTAGGATGCAAGAGTTAATTCTAATGTCACGCGAGGTTTACAATTTTTATAGCGTCCTATCGTCGTAGTGTTGTTAATCTAAAGTGCATTAGGTTTTGAGAAGAAAAGAAATGATTTATGTTTTCCTTTAAAGAGGCAAGATTGCTTCACGGATTGCTTCGGATAACGAATTCTGTTATCCTCGCAGAAAATATGACTAAGTAAACAGACGGTTACCATGCACAACTAATTTTGCGGGCAGGGCAATCATTGTCAGTCGTGAATCCGATCTTAGATCGAATGCTATCGTGGGAAGTTATCCCATGCGTTTTATGACTTTTTAAGCGCGATGTGGCGACTGTTTTCTTAAGATAAAATTATTGTCAGTCTGGGACGACAAAGCAGGAATTTTTATTATTGAGTGACTTCGGTGCATTTATAATGTCTTCTGCAATCTTGTCACTTTTCGGGCCTATAAAGTTGTTATTCCTTCCGGGTTGATTGCCGCGTTTATGAGTTTTCGCGAACCTCCGGTCCCTCTTTTCAATTCTGTCAGACCGTTATGAAAGGACTCCACTCGAATCTCGTAGACCATAGTCGCGACGTGGAACCGATTTTTTCGAAAGAAAAGATCGTGACATCTATAGGACATAACACACACAATGTTTCAGAATTTTCTGAATTTTTGAGTTTCTTGGTCTTCCTTATAAGACAGCGATACAATAAGTAGTGAAGCAATAGTTAAAATCATACACACATACACACACGCGGGGGCAAGCACTTCACATATCAGTTACATTAATTTCTCTTAGTTGTGATGGAAGCGATAACATGGTGTGTCCAGTTTGCGAGCGTCTCCCTCTCTCTCTCTTTCTCTCTCTCTCTCTCTTTCTCTCTAAATCTCTCTCTCTAAATCTCCGCCGTCTATTTCAATGAGTGTCACTTAAGAGACAAAGCTTCTTTCCTTGTTTGACAAATAACATGATGCATCTTAAGTTCTGTTTCTATAGAAAGAGAAACCTAAAGTGTGATAAACAAGGAAATTCGACACTAATTTCACGATGCAAGACAGGTCAGTATTCATATTTGATTCTTGCATTTAAGACAATCTTGTCATTTAAATTCAATCTTAAGATGTCATCAATTCGAGGACTGTATTAGCATCGTAAGATATTATTTAAGATAGTTTTAAAATAAAAACAGACTATGAATATTGCTTCATGTTTCGCGTTTCACAGTTGATAGCCTTTGTCTCTAACATAACATCCATAAAAACCCTGACGGAAAAATTTCTATGCCAAAGTATGTGAAAAAATACGTCTTTCTACTTCTACAACTGTGGCATAGGATCGCATTGTTAAACAAAGAAATAACTACGCCAAGCTACGCGTAAGATGTAAAATGGCGTACTTGGATCTAGTTAGATATAGAAAATACGCCAAAGTATGCGCAATTAATAATCATTACTTCCTGAACTATGCGTTTCTGTGCCGAACTACGCTAAACTAATATTTATTCTTTCGTAGTGTTTTAAGAAAGTATGCCATTCTACGCTTTTTTGCGCGGAATTATACTCTATAATCTGATAGTTGAGCACAAAAATAACAACGACGTGTATTTATTTAAAAAATGTAAAATGGCGTATTTGGAAGAATAGATAGAGATGCTTGCAAACTGAACGCAGCAAGTATGCCAAAGTACGCGCAACTAATGATCATTACATCCTGAACGCGCTTCTGTACCGAACTCCTATAAATTAATTTTCATTTTGTTGTAAGTATTCGAAGAAAGTTCTACGTTTTTGTACGCAGAATCACACTCTACAATCGAACAGTTAGGCACAGAAATAACTATGTCTATCTACGCCAAGTTACGCGGTTGCGGACGAAAAAATCGTTTCCTGAGGTATGTGGACTACATGGCTGAAAAGTCCCGGGATTTGTAATGAAAACAAGCGTTTTTTGGGCAAAGTTATATTTATTTCTCAACATAGTTGTCTTCGAGGGCGATACATTTGGTATAGCGATTTTCCAACATTTCGATGCCCTTTTTGTAGTACGAAACGTCTAGGCCTTCGAAATACGCTTCGGTTTCCGCGATGACTTCCTCATTCGATGAATCTCTTTCTCTGGAGCCACCGCTTGAGGTTTGGGAACAGATAATAATCGCTGAGGGCCAAGTCTAGAGAATACGGTGGGTGAGCAACCAATTCGAATCGTAATTGGTCCAATTTAACTATTGCTTTCAAGGACGTGTGTGACGGTGCGTTATCGTGATGGTACAGAACTTTTTTCTTCGCCATTGGGGCCATTTTTTCTTTATTTCGTCGTTCAGTTTGTCCAATAACGCTGCATAATACTCTCCCGTAACTGTTCTTCCCTTCTGCAGGTAATCAATGAAGATTATACCATCCCAAAAAACGGAGGCTATAACCTTCCCGGCCGAGCGTTGGTCTTTTGGCCGCTTTGGTCGGCTTTCGTGGCTTTTCAGCCACTCTGCAGACTGCCTATTGGACTCAAGCGTATGGTAATGGACCCACGTCACAAAACGTCGAAAAAAGTCCGCTCGATTACGCTGCAACAATGCCAAACCGGCCATTGAATCATCAACGCGCTGTTGTTTTTGGTCGATGGTCAGCAAACGCGGCACCCATCGTGCCGATAGTTTTTTCATCTCCAAAACATCGTGCAAAATGTATCCCGCCCGTTCTTTTGAGATGCCCACGGCCTCAGTTAACTCGTGCAACTTCAATTTACGATCACTCAAAACGATTCGATGCACTTGCTTTGCGATTTCTGCATTCGTAGCTTCTTTTAGCCTTCCAGAACGAGGTGCTTCTTCGGTGCTTGTACGACCCAAAATTAATTTAAATTCACTAAACCACCGATAAGCTGTTGTTCTCAAACGAGCAGATGTGGGTTAACATTTCTGCAACCATTTTAATGATTGTTCAGAAGTTTTTCCCATCAAAAAACAATGTTTGATCAAGATGCGATATTCCTGTTTTTCCATTTTTTTTACGAAGGCGAAAGTAACGCCACTTAACTGTAGCTTGTAAACGAATGAACGAAATGTCATGAAACTTCATACATAAACTAGTGACAGATGAACCTCTCGAAATGAATCATGTTCATTTTCTAGTGGCGCCACCTATTGAAAAATCCCGGGACTTTTCAGCCCATGTAGTACTTTTTAATTTTTTCGTTTGTAACAAAGTAAGCCATTCTACGCCATTTTACGCAGAATTACTTTTACTCATCCATAAACATTATGCATCTTCGCCGACAGAGGGCCGCGGCGAAGATGCATAAACTCATAAATAAGAATCACTTGAGAAAGTATATAAGCAGCGCAGTATTTTGCATGTGAAGTAAGCTCTCAAAGTGCTTTAATATTAAAGTACTATTGCTACGAATTCTAATTCCATCATGACAGCAACGTGATCTTGAATTCATGCCAAATGAGTTACCATTATGTGACTTTAAATAGTACAGTGTAAATGTATCCTACGCTGAGGATACAGTTTTGCGTAAGATGGTGTAAATCTTTGGCATAGGAGTAAAATTCTACGCCAAACCTATTTCCATGGTTCATTCGCTTAGATGTAGTTTTTAACGTAGTTAAGCGTACTTTCGGGCATAATTAGGCGTATTTTCTGACGTAGTTTGCCGTAGTTTGGCATTACTTTATATGATTAAGTTATTGATTAAGAGCCGGAATGTAGACGACATCGTGGTAATCAAATAACGAAGTAACGAGTAATTAAGAAGTGAGGAGTTTTAAAAGCAAGAAAGGATGTGACGAAGGGGATAAAGAAGACGTAGATGGGCGTAAGCAGTCCGACACTTGATGGCCACATGTGACTCGAATGCCCATGAAGAGTCAATCTGAACACCAAAAATCTTAATAGAGAAGGAGTGAGGAATTGAAACAGAGTTAATAGAAATATTAAAGGATTGAATACGGGATATAATGTTGAAGAACCGACAATTAGCAAGGATGATTTAGAGGGATTTTATAGATGCAGTGAATTATTAATAGAGAAACATCATTCGGTAATAAATTTTAGATTTTTATTTAAAGCAGAACAAGCTGCAAAAGCATCGAATGGGTGAAAAAATTTGAAAAGAACTATATCATCTGCGTACATGAAGAGGATAGAGAAATATTAGACAAATCAGATATAAATATTAAAAAATAAAATTCCGTGAATGAAACTCTGAGGTACTCCAAAAAAAAACGGCACAAGAAGAAGAAGAAAGAGAAAAAGGATTATATTTGAGGACTTTTTTTGCTGCGTGCAATTTGTAAGAAACGAGCAGATTAGCGAGAGAGCCGGCATGGGAGAGACTGCATAGTTTAAGTTTGACTAAAAAAGATCATGGTTAACAGTATTGAAAGCTTTTTATAAAAACGTTTTATAATTTTGTATTTGCCTATAATTGTAAATTTAAGATTCTTTTAATGCTCTCAATTAAAAATACTATTAAATAAAAGATAAGTAATATAAGATTAAGTATTATTATATAGGGAGTATATATTTCAAAATTTGTACCTTAAAATGACAAAAGGTAATGGGAATTATTGTGTAGATAAGAACCAATTCGATGATTCGATTGATGGATATTCGGTCATAATTCTGCATAACATATATTATATGTGAATAGTAATAAAAGTATGTAACAGAGCCCCATTTGGCCAAAGCATATAGACAAGAAAAATATGCCCTAGGTTGTCTAAGAGGATATTCAAACATACCCAAATTGCAAAACGATCCAATAATCAATAATGGTGCCAGCGCTCTTTCTAGCGTCTCTGTCATAGTTTCCGAATCATCTGTTAGTATTTTAACTGAAGTTTAGTTTTTGCTGCACGAGACACAGACACATTTTAATATTTTTTACGAGATTTTCAGAAATAGTTTTTACAGTGTCTCTAGGAACTTTGTGAGAACTACACTCTAAGATATATACACTGTGGTATGACGTATTTATATGCCGTTTAATCAGCAAGTACTGAACAGCAGAATCGACATAGATAATCTAGATTAGATTGCCTTTCTTTTCGCGGAATTTTTATTTAAAATACGTATTAAGGCTACTAGATCGGCTATGGATCGTTCTTGAGAGAAAAATTCATATTTTTATGCAGAAGGATATCAAATTAATTAAATATTTAATAGTAATGATTGATCATAAAGATTACATTATGGACAATTTTATTTCTATACCGTTTTATACGTTTTAATTTTGATTATGGAGTAATGACAATTATCCACAATATTAGACTCCATGTACTTATTGCGAATTAATTTACCAAATGTTTTATCTTTTTGGGATTTAATTTTATCCAAACATGATATTGACTTCACTAAATCTACTGCTACTTACTCCTGTAAAAGCCATAAAACAATTCTTATGATGTTACGCTTTCTATGAATTTTTGTAGATACATATCCTAGTTTATGTCTCACGTTTTGTTAGTTAACAATATTAATAAAACGTGCAGCGCTATTGCTAAATAAAAAAAAATTGACACTTGAAAAAGACAAAACAAATGCTAAAGAATTTTATGATATGCATTATTTAATATATAAAAAATAAAAAATACTATAATTATTTAAATATAATGTGTGATCGGAACTGTGCCTGCTGATCCGCATTTAATGCTTTTACCTTATTATTACAAGCACAAATGATTGTAAACGTAACTATTTTGCAACATTTTGTCTTTATTCTAAGAACAAACATGCTTAATGGATGCTTTTTACTTGCATGGCTTCTAACGACACGTGGAGACTTAAGTTGAATATTTTAATAAAATATTTGATATATTGAAAATATGCGCACAATATGATTTTATAATGTAATGTAAAGGTAAGTACAATTATTCTTATAATGATAATATAATTTATTAATGTAAGACGTGATGTCAATTTTACTATTATTTTTTATTTTTATTTTTATTCTCAAAATATTTTTATATATGTGTATACACAATTTTATGTACTTACATGTATGTTATTTTCATAAAATAAAAGGTTTATACAATATACTACAAATAAAATTTGATTTCCGTTAATTGTTTTGCCTTTAATTTTTTAAATTCACAATAGAAATTTAGATATATTAAGGGGATGCTGGAGTGTCCTGTTTTATCATTAAATTTTAAAAACGCCTTTCTCGTAACTGAGTTTATGGATTGAAAAATCCTTCTCCACAATTAAAGTATCGACAACAACGCAAGTCGCCAGCTACATTTGAATACGAAAAACGAAAGAAAATTAAAGACTTACAGTTTTGTTATCGGCTTCTGTAGTCAACACATCACAATATGTATTGCATATAAGAGTTTCAGATCTTGCACGTTCATGAAAAGTAGCTGGCGAATTGCGGAAAACCGAAACGAACAATCCTATGCTTTTAGAAACGCGATAGGAGTTTTAGTATAAGAAAAAGGCGTGTACAAAAATTTCGTTTGTATATTACGAGTGAAATTGACGTGTAGCCATGAAACTGAGCAGTATTTTAGTTCCGCGATATTCCGACAGCGGCGCTGTCATGAAAAGTGCGTCGCTGAACCATAGAAATGATCTGAATTATCGACCTACTCAGGCCCATATCAATCAAAACGTGCCCTGGTCAAAGTTTTTTCTTTTGAGAGGAAAAATAATAAAATTAATATGATATTAGTTATTTCAATTTTGTTGAAATAATTTCTTCCTAAACAAGAAACATACCATATTATTTACATATGAATACAAATGAAGATAATTATTTTAATTACACTGTTCTGTCTTTTACATACATTTTATTTAGTAAATTATTGATGCATATATATAAAATAACATATACATATATATATATATATATATATATATATATATGTATATGTATGTATGTGTATATATATGTGTGTATATATATATATATATATATATGCATATATAATAGCATACATACATACGCGTGTGCGTATGTATGCGTGTGCGCGCGCGCGCGTGTGTGTGCGTGTACATATATACAACACATGTTTAAACTTTATTTACTGAATTATTTACACATGCATATATCAAGGTTCGGAATGTGATGTGTTTCGGTTGAGCTTTCTTTCTGCTCGGATGTCGGAACGACAAGCGGCAATCTCGTAACAGACGTAGCATATAAATGAAATTTTCGAATACACTTTGTTCTTATACTAAAACTCGTAACTCGTTTCTGCAAGCATAGTATTGTTCTTTGAGGTTTTCTGTAAATCGCCAGCTACTTATGCAAGGTCTGAAATTATTGTATACAGCACATTTTTGACTCGGATGTCGAGTCTTAGTAAGAAGCGCCATTCCTCCTATCGGTCGCGCGCAAACGAAGTAGTATTGCTATTCAACTATAGAAATGGATTGAACCATTGTAAATAAATCAGCAATATATTATCAGCCGGGAACACCATAATAATATATTTTTGTATATATAGAAATATATATCAAGTTGTTTAGAGAAGGAATCATGCGTTCTTGATGTATCGATGATGATGCCAGAATCGATAGAAATCACATTCTTGAATTGCAGAACGAATTATTGAAACAGAAGTACGACAGAGTGAGACAGAGAAAAAACAAAAAAGGATAGAAACTCCGATTGTAATCGGTGAGACTTCGCATGCCGAGCTGGGCTCGTCGAACGAAACAGCGAGTCTATCCTTCAGAGTCTCTCTCTCTCTCTCTCTCTCTCTCTCTCTCTCTCTCTCTCTCCTCTCCTCTCCTCTCCTCCCCCCCCATCTCTCTACGGTCGCTTGTTTCTAGCGACCGAAAATGCTTTCTGGAAAATTTCGGCCGCTCAATGTGTATAATTAAGAGGAGAAGGAACATTATAGATAAAATATAAGTTTTAATAAATTATGCTAATCCTATATCCCTCCAATTTATGTATAATAGCAAAAATAATTTCAAAACACGAATTTACGGGATATTTCTATGATTTTCCATGAGCCTTATATACCACGTTCATAGAAAAGATTTGCAAGACCTCGGCGTGGTCTCACGCGTAAGATGCGAGATCTGAATGTTAGAGATCTCATGATCAATTCCTTTTTTCTTTTTTCATAATTTTTTTTTTTAAATAAGTGATTGAAGACATTGTTAACAAACATATATTACAGGCTAAATATATTTTTATTTAATTATTGAAATTATATGTGTATTTCTAAACGTTTTAATTTACCTTTAGAAAAAATCCAAAAAAAAATTATGTTTCTGTAATAATGTAACGTCGATCAGTACTTTCTGTGAAATGTTTTTTTTATAATTATCATCCGAAAGAAAATTCTGATAATCAATCAAATCGCAAAAGTGCGATTAATATAATTATAAGGATGATTAATATAATTATAAGGATGATGTCAATATAATTTTATAATTAACAAATCAAAAAGCGTTTATATGTGCCTTTATATGCAACATACAAATAATTTTTTATTTATCTATTAAAGTGATTCGGTATTCTTCCTATAGTTATTGGAATACATATTAAATTTTGGGTCGACTTTTGAGGCATCGCCTTCTTTCCCCCCGCCGCCGCCGCTCAATGCTCGACGGCTGAGCTGCACCGGATCGAGCGCGGATGTGTATTTCAGGAGCGTTGCACTAAGAAATATGCTCCGTATCTTTTAGCAAATTATCAATCCTTTACTTTCCTTAGTCTTCTGTGATGTCTTCTTTATTCAACATGCCTTCTTTATTCACATGTTGAATAAAGAAGACATCACGGAGTTATTGAAGTTGAATCATTCCAGTTTAAAATTACGCATCTCGTTCTGTATCGACTCTTAAATTATTATTAATCTTAAATTGATATTATCAGTATTCTATATTAAAAGATATTACATTTTGCACATAAGCGTGGTCAGTAGCTCTTTGAAAGAAAACCGAATGTATCAATGTAATGTATAAAAATAATAAAGTAAATATTTTAAAAGTACGTAATATTTAGTAAAATGTATATACTTATTAATATGATGTTCAATCACTATTATTAAGAAAATAACAATTATGTAAGAAAATATTTTTATAATAATTTTCATGCTAAAATGTTGTCATGATAATTTTCATGTTGGAAGGTATAATAGCAGCATGTTTCTTATACTGTGACGCTCCTGAGATGCATGTCCGCACGCGATCCAGCGGTTCAGCCGTCGACTGTTGAGCGGTTGTAAAGGAAAAATAGGCAGCACCTCAGAAATTGGCTCGAAATGTGTAACTAGTTCTGAGCACACTAAAGTACACATATAATTTCTATAATTTTATAAAAATATATTTGGAGTAATATGTTGTCATTAATAACGTTATTTATTTAAAAAAAAATTAAGAAAAAAAGGAAAAAGCAGGATTGAACATAGGATCCTCAACATTCTGATCTCGCACCTATCGCCCGAGACCACGCTGAGTTTTTACAAACCGCCTCTATGAACGTGGTACATAAAATACACAGAAAATCGTAAACTATATCTCGTTAACTATCACGTTTTGAAATCATTTTTGCTATTATATATTAATGAGAAAGGTATATGATTAACTCTTTCACTAATATCATGTGAGACTCGTGGTAAAGAAATCGAGCCAAACATAAACAATATGTTCCAGGCTGTTAATTATGGCACGCGCCATCATAACTTAAATCGTAGGGCAAAGGATTAATATAATTTAATAAAAATTAAGTATTGTCTAGAATGTCTCTTTCCTCCTTATGATACACGCCAAGCGGTCGAGATCGTCGAGAAAATATTTTCGGTCGCTAGAAACAAGCGACCACAGAGAGAAGGACAGAGACAGATGACTCATTGTTTTGATAGCGGGCCCAGTTCGGCGTGTCCGCGCGGAGATTCACCGATTACAATCGGAGCTTCTATCCGTTTGTTTTTTCTCTGTCTCGCTCTATCGAAATAACAAAAATTGAAAGAATTTTAAATCACGAACACGGTTGCCAGTTCTCCGTTTTTTTTTTTTGACAGACTTCGGTTTCTTGGACTAATATTCAATACTCCAGCAGATGTGAAAATCTCCAATTTTTGTCGAATTAAAATTCTTTCATTTTCTTTTTATTAAATTATATTAATCATATATCTTTCTCATTAACGTAGCAAAAATGCAAATGCAAAAATGATTTCAAAACGTAAACATTGATGAGATATACAATAGTTTACGACTTTCCATACACTATATGTATCGCGTTCGTCGAGGTGATCTGCAAGAACGCGTGGTCTCGGGCGTTGGGTGCAAGATCAGAATATTGGAGATCTTATGTTCGATTCTGCTTTTTCCTTTTTTAATTTTTATTTAATAAATAACATTTTATTTATTAAATTTTATTAATAAACATATTACTCCAAATATACTTTTTATAAAATTTCAAAAATTATATACGTATACTTCAATGTGCTCGAAATTAGTTGCGCATTTCGAGCCGATTTCTGAAATGCTGCCTACTTTTCCTTCACAATCGCTCGATGCTTGACGGCTGAACCGCTCACGCGTGGACGTGTATCTCAAAAGTGTCATAGTATAAGAAACATGCTGCGACCATACCTTCCAGCAAATTGTCATGAAAATATTTTCCTTCCTACATAATATTGTATTTTCTTAATAATGGTGATTGAACATCATATTAATAACTTAATGCATTTTACTAAATGTAATGTACTTTTAAAATATTACTTTATTATTTTTATGATACATTCAGTTTCAAAGAGTTACTGATCATGTTTTTATGCCACAGAATGTAATATAAAATTTTACTTTACCGCATCATACATCTGGTCATTTATTTGTATTTTTTTTTAGTGGAATAACCTGGATAAACCTGGAGAATACATTTAAATGACGTATCAATAATAGAACTTCAAAGATAATAGAGAGTCTTTTTACAATAACGTGAATTTAGATACGGTGAACGCCTTTTCTTAATTAGTCGCTAAGGAAAAGATAATGTGATCATGACATCGATTATGTATCTTTTTTCTTAGAGTGATAAATAACAATTTTTTGTATGTATGTGTATTATATATATATATATATGCATACATATATCATTTTGCGTGACGCTGTATGTGTAGAAAACAACGGCATTATACGAGTCAATCAGCTGTAACCAGTATGACCCGCGTTCACAGTATCATTGCCGCACAACAGTACTGTCAATGTAGTGTAGTGTAGTAGTGTTCTACACACACCATATATATATATATATATATGTGTGCGTGTGTGTGTATGTGTATGTATATATGTGTATATGTATTAGGTGTTGGAATTAATTCGTAGCGTTTTTTAATGAAAGAATGTTATTTATTTCACATGAGCATTAAAAAATACATTAATGAAAGTACTTCCCATCACTTGTAAAACGCTACGAATTAATTCCAACACCTAATATATATATATATACATATATATATATATATATTTATATAGTGTTTTTTGTTCACAAAATAGAAAAAATAGTAGCAGAATATTGTCTGCCTTTGATAAGAGAAGGTTATGGGTGCTTTATAACAAGCGACTCAGTACAATATCTCATCCTTGTATTATCGTAATATACAAGATTGTAATAATGCACCGTGTCGCACTGTGTCTTTTGTTGGAAGCACTCTAGAAGACCAAAATTGGTTATTGTGATGTGTGTTTCTTGTTGGCACCCTATAAAGCCAGAATGAAAAAGGTTAGCATCTTTATGTTATTCGTAAAAATATCACTTTTATTTATCATACAAGTGATATGATTAAATTTATTGTTATAACAATAAATTGCGCTTTGCCTAATTATGATCCAATGTCAGAGGCGTTCATCGTGGGCTGACTATTTTTAATTTACTGCCAGAGGCGTTAATCGTGAGTTGGCTAGCTATAATAAAATGTCACAGCCATAAATCATATTTTGGCTAGTTATAGACAAATGTCAGAGGCGTTCATCGTGGGCTGACTATTTTTAATTTACTGCCAGAGGCGTTAATCGTGAGCTGGCTAGCTATAATAAAATGTCACAGCCATAAATCATATTTTGGCTAGTTATAGACAAATGTCAGAGGCGTTCATCGTGGGCTGACTATTTTTAATTTACTGCCAGAGGCATTAATTGTGAGCTGGCTAGTTATAACAAAATGCCACAGCCGTAAATCGTGCTTTGGCTAGTTATAGACAAATGTTAGAGGCGTTCATCGTGGGCTGACTATATTTAATTCACTGTCAGAGGCGTTAATTGTGAGCTGACTAACTATAACAAAATGCCACAGCCGTAAATCGTGCTTTGGCTAGTTACAAATAAATGTCAAAGGCGTTTATACAGGGTGGGCCATCTATTGGTACGTTTTTGAATTTCGTCGTATGGCAACACCGAACGAGCTACAGACCCGAAATTTTGACAGTTTATTAGTCATACCGTCCGCGGCACGAAACAACATGTTTTCTCTTGAAGAGCGTTTTGAAATTTTAAAAACTTATTTTCAAAGTCAGTGCTGTGTCGCCGAAACTGTACGAATTTTGAAAAGAAATATGGGTCGTGATAGAGCACCCACCGAAGGAGCTATACGCAAATTGGTGAGGAAAGTTCGTGAGAAAGGGATGTTAGTGGATGACATTATATTACGACTGTTTTGAGTGAAATTGGCGCCGAGGTAGTCCAAAATGTCATTAATAATTGGGGTGACCGAATGGCATACTGTAAGGCCAGTAGAGGGAGCCACATGAACGAAATCGTTTTTCATTCTTGACGCGGATACTTTTAGCTTCACAACAAAAAAAAAATTAATAAAAAATATCAATGTATGCTCATTTGATCGCATTTTTAAAAACGTACCAATAGATGGCCCACCCTGTATATGTACTGACTATTTTTAATTTATTGACAGAAGCATTTCGATTATTAAATTTGGTGAAATACAATTACGGAACCAATTTATAGAATTTTGCGTCTGCAATTAAAGAAATGCAAATAGATGCATTGTCATGATGGAATCAAAAGCTAATTGCTTGACATAACCGAAACAAAGAAACTAATGAAGAAAAAAAACTGAATATCAGTAAATAGTTTCTTTGAAACCTTACAACTTTTGTCTGAAACATTTTTTCTAAAAACGTTATGTAATAGCCTTAGCACAAGGATGGTCGTAATTGAATCGTAGAACGTGAATCATAGGGCAACGCATTATATTTTGGCGTACTATGCATGCCGATACACGTTCACATTCCTTTACGATTAGTTATAGTCACCTTTATATTCAGCTCCTAAATCCGGAGTCTTTTTGGACACCCTATATAATATATATGTTATACATATATGTATGTATATATATATATATATGTATATATATATATATACAACATACATTACACAGTCAATAGTCACATGCATAATTTTTGTACGATGCTGTACGTTTATGAAATGTATGTAAGTATATCATATTCAAAGTGTGTTCAATGTACGTTGACTAACAGCAAGTTACAATAAGTATATTTTTACTAAATGAACACTCTGACTGTGACTTAGATATATTTTCGGATGCAACCATGTATTTGAAATACATGTATACACGTGTAATGTAATAGCACTTTTTCCTTTATTCCCAATGTCATTTTAACTTAGGATGTAACATGTCAGTACGTAAATACATTGCACATACATATGTAACTATTCCATCTCTTTTTATTATGTTTAATGGGCCTTTTACAATTATAAGCCATAAATCAGTCATAAATAAGAAGTCAAACGCTAAAAATTGGCTGTGATTGATCAATTTTTAGCTTCTGACTTCTGATTTGTACTAACTAATGTGTTATTGTAGAAGGCCCATAATAAAAAGAGATAGAAGTTACTCATACTTAGCTTTTCATGCAGATATAATATAGACACAGTCTATTAGTGAATATTAGAATTATATTTTATGTGCATTATGATGTGTACACACATTATAAAATATATTTCTAATTCATATTCACATATGTGTGTAGCTACTTCATCTCTTTTTGTTACGTATAACAAAAAGGTGTACTGATGTCTTCTTTTTTCTACGTTTAATAAAAAGAGATATATTTTTTTAGGATCAAATATTAGTGATATATATTTTTATATTTTATATTTACTTTTATATTTCAATATCAGAATATACAACGAACATCAGACGTAACATCTTAAAAAAAATAATCAAATTACGAATTCTCTGATAAATCCTCATTTTATGTGTGTGTATGTATATATATATATACATGCATTATATATATATATTTTATATATGTATACAATTTTAATATTGCACATTTAAACACAGAGAATGCATAAACAGCTTAGCATTGATAATTTCTATCTGCAACGTATGTATATTCACACATTATAGTACATATATGCAATATTGTACAATATTGCCTATGTGTGTATTATATTTAAGTACATCACTAATATTTTAACATGATTAACTTCTACATATTTTTATTAAACATAGCAAAAAATGGTATAGCTATGTATATTATATGTGTAATATATCTATATATAGCTAATACATATCACATCCTGACCTAAAATGACATTGTACGACAGGAAAAATGCTATTATATAGGCCCATGTGTCAATGTACACTGTCAATACTGAAAATCTATAGTTACGTATTTTCAGTACTCGCAGTGAATATCGAAATACAGTTGTAGTATCACTTTTTCCTATGATTTTTCCTATCATTTAGAGTTTAGTCAAGATGTAACATATATTACTGTCAATATATGGACACGTGTTTCATATATATATATATATAAATGAATACGACATTGCACATACATAATGTAACTCTTTTTACTCTGTCTAATAAAAAGAGATAGATACTTATAGTACTTATACATTACTAATATGTCGACTATATATCTAATATAGAAAATTGTATGTACATTATACTATGATAATTCTAACATTGTTGTAACATATAACAAAACATTATTAGTGAATATAAATTATAATTATATTTTATATGTATTATAATGTACATATACACAATAATGTACAAAATATAATTTTAATATTGCATATATCATTAATTCACTAACATGTTTATGTCTTCACTAATATGTCAATAATATTTTTTGTGTTATTGTGTATACACATATATTATAATACACATAAAATGTAATTGTAATTCGTATTCATGAATGTCTTTTTATATACAACATTAGAATTACATTTTATATATCATTATACATATTATAATATAAAATTTTAATATTGCAAAAATGGACATAGAGAATATCTGCATGAATATCTATATATATATATTATGATATTCATTTATGATAATATATTATCGTAACCTAAAATGGCATTGGATGTAAGAAAAAAGTGCTATTACGGTTTCATATCGATATATCTATTAATTAAAAATCTGTATTTTATATATATTACAGACTTTTAGTACTGATGATATATATTAGAACACGGCCTACATTGCATGTGTATATAATACAACTAAATATGTATATAATGCAACTAAATTTCTAAGGTCTGATTCTACAAATATAAGATTAACTTCAATTATGTTTATTTTTTTTTCAATTCTAAAATTGGAAAATTTTCCAAAATAAATCTTACATTGTGGGACCGATCCTAATACACGTCCCTGTTAAGATGGTAATGTAGGAAACGGAATAAAAATATCGATAATTAATTGGTCGAATTTCTTGCATGATCATATTAACTTCAGAGGGCGTAAGCAGATTATACATTGGAAATGAAAACCTGTAATATCGACCTTGATCAAGTTCGGCCTTCGCTCCAGCATCCCCTTAAATGCACAAGATATCAGAGGAACTGCCCTATTTATATATGGATTGTAAAACGATGGAAAAGAAGCTAATATATCAAGATATAATGACATAATATGCTATTTCATTGTATGTCTTTTTGTAATACATGATGAAAGATGAAGCGAATAATAATGTAACTATAAAGGAAAGTCGACGATATTGTCATAGGTCTCCTAAAGCGACACTCTCTTATTTCTTCAAAACTAACTACTGGACTTTATTTAATATTTCTAACAATGACTTTATTTAATATTTCTAACATGATCTATTTAGTTAATTAAAAAATTGTAAATGCCTAATTCATATATTTTTGGCTTGTTTCTACACAAAATCAGTTAAAAACGAATTCTATGAATGTGAAAATAAAATTCTTACGATTTTCTTTTGATAATTTAAATAATAGTAACTATATTATTATATTACGTTTTAAATGCTTATAATTTCCGAAATCAGTTTTATTTATATTTTTTTTTTCTCTTAGTTTTTTCGTAATACGATTTAAATATAAGATCGGGGTGCAATGTAAACCAACACACCTGTCTGTAAAACAAATCGTGAGTTAACTTAATTTTCGTAATGTTGCTTTATAGTGTCAAATAACTCTATCGGAGCAATGACATGATACATATATGGCAAAACATATGAGAAACTATCATGTTACGTATTTGCATCTTGCAGACTAGCATAAAGTAAACACATATAATTTGACAAAATTGTTCTATATCGAAGTGAAAAGATTTTAAAAAATCTTATATACATATTATTTATTGGTAAGAATTTTATATAGATAATTTCTGTAAAAGAAAAAGAATAGGAATATGTGGCATATATAATATTATATTACTGTCTATTATGTCAATTTTGGAGCTCATTTTATCAAACGCTTATTTATGCTTATCTTACAAAGAAATTAATTATTGCAAAATTGCAAACATTATTATTGTTACATACCAATAAAATCCCCTTATTCTTTATAGAATAATATATTCGTCATAGGTATACAATTTATACTTTACTTTTATCTTATCGCTAGATTTCCCTATTTTATCTTTATTTCGAAACCAGAAATTCCGTTTCTCTTTTATATTCAGTTTCTTTATTTAAACATTCAAACTCTAACAGATAGATCACGTTATGTACTTTTATGCGTCATAAAAATTATCTATAGATTATTCTAGAAAGAATGTCTAAGAATATCACACTATCTTTCTCAAAGAAGCCCTCCTATAAAATAACAAATATAAAAGCGTATTATACATTAATAATAACGTATATTATATTAGCATTTGACGATTAAGTAATTAAGTTCAATAATTAGCAGTAAAATAGAAATCTTCCTGAATGCGAGAACGAATATCTTTTTCTTTCTTTTCCTTTTTCTTTTTCTAATAAAGTTAAATTTTAAACATATGAATGTAGTGAATTCGCCTCGCATAAAGGATATTAAAGAAAACCGAATTTTATTACAACAGATTGTTAAAATTCAACTATTACTTATTAAGAATAAACTTGTAGAGTGGGGAGTAGGGCTTACGCGGAGCCTTGCTGCCTTATCTCAAAGAAAGCGCGAGTATAGGTTCTACCAAATTTTGGGAAGTGTCGATTGGTTCTGAAAGGACACTCCCACACTCATTTTCAGTATATAAAAGGAGCTGTCGAAGACAGAAACTCACACTCACACTTAGACTTAGACTTAGACTCACACTTACACTCAGACTCACTTAGACTCACTCTTGTACTCAGACTCACTCTTACACTCAGACTCTCTCTTGTACTTACTCTCTTAAACTCACTCTCAGACTCAGACTCTTAGACTTAGACTCACTCTTGTACTCAGACTTAGACTTAGACTTACACTTATACTTACACTCAAACTTAGACTCAGACTCATTCTCAGACTCACACTGCTTCGGTCAATCAGCCAGTCAGTCAGTTACACTCAAGGTGAGAACTATCCTCGCGCTTCATCAGAACCTCATTTTCGCATTTATCTTTTTAATAAACGATAATATTAAATCGAATCTATCGACGGAACGTCTAAATCCACATACAAGTACATATATATATATATATATATATATATATATATATATATATATATATATGAATATCTGAGGGATTGTTGCGACTGTCGCTACCAATAGCGTGGCCCCCGTTTGTCGGCACTTCCTCGGAGAATTCATAATTTCCTCGTATCCAGAGAATCCTCGTATCCTTAACTACACAACTTAATCTCCGGTCCCCGAGTAAATTGTTTAAATACATAGACTCAAAAACGGAGAAACATCTCAATAACAACATTGAGACGTAACATTATAAAATCTGCTTATATTATCTGATAGAAGACACTTTTTAGTTTGTATTTATGTATTTAATTATTTATGTATTTATTTATTTATGTATTCATGTGTTTATTTTTATTTTTTGTTTAATTAAGGAATATTGTCTAAAAACAAAATAGTATGACGGCGAACTTTTCCTAAATGTATAAAATAATATTACAGTTGTATTAGAGGAAAACAGGATTTCGGAATTGATTGTCACATGGAATTGACTTTCAACAAGCTAATAACTGAACCATGTATTCTCTTTTTACTGTAGATTGCTGATTAAATTGTGCAAAATTAAGTTGTGCATCAAAATCGTATTTGTTACTTACAATATTATAGTCTGCCCGTTTTTACCAAACATAGTTATGGCAATCAAAAAGATATTACTTCCATTTTTGTAGACGCGTACTATAAAATAAATTTCGTCAAATTAATTTGTTTGAATATTAGATTTCAAATGTCTTAAAATTTAGCAACTTTTATTTCTATATTAGAAGGCACGGAATTAAAGCATTCGTTCAATAATAAACATTGTAATTACTAAAACATTTATTAAATGAAAATGGTCCTTATTGCAGAATCAGAATTCAGATTTTCTTGATTCATACGCGAATTTTATGTTATTATTTATATTTTGTAAGTACATGAGATATCTTTTCTAAACAAAATGTGTATCGAAAATGTTATACATGTAATAAGCAATTTATGTATTTTATATTTTATATAAAAAGATTTAATTTAATTTTATATTGTATTTTATTATATTATTCTTTGTACATTATAATACTTTCTTTGTATTCTACAATTTGATATTAAAACACATTGCATGAAAAATAATAAATTGTATATAAGCATGAAAACATTCAAATCCAGCAAGCACAAAGTTAAATCGTATCTCTTAGATGTAATTTACCACCATAACAATAAAACTGTAATATAACATTATTTTTAACTTTGTGTTTAAAATAAAAAAGAGGATCGCCATTAAAAATCAACGTGGGTAGAAAAGATACTCTTTGATTTTTAGAGCTAGTCACTTCAAAATTATTGCGGTTTAAATGTTTAAATGGCCGCATTTGAAATTTAATCTGCGCAGAACTGTACAAATTTATAGATATTTGAAAACTACTTAACTTTTTTGAATCTTAATTTAAAAACTTCTTCCGTGCTTTATTAATTGATAATAATTAGTGAAGGTATACTAGAAATCCTTAATGCGCGAAAATACAGATATTTTTTTTAATTATTTTGTATTTTTATTTTTATTTATGTTCATTTTTTCAATTTTTATTTTACATTTTTATTTTTTGTACTATCTATTTTTATTAAACAAAATTATGTAAAATATCTTTTTTTCAGTTTCTATATTTTTTTATTATAAATAACGAATGATCATCTTACAGTGATGGAACTTGTAGTCGATAATCTTGATATCTGTCTCGTTATTGTGATTCCCTTAGACATTTCTGAAGCTCTTCTCATACCTTCTTCCTTTCTCTGTGCTTGGTTCAACTGTCCAACATCCCAATGAAATCTTTATTTGATTGTACTAATTTGATTGTACTACATTATTATTTCCTTGCATTATCACGAAACCCTTAGAATCAGGATATTTAATTTAAAGGATATTCAATCCTCATCTTTTAATTAATTATATGTAAATTACATATATATAAATTAAATGTTTAAAAGTTTCTTGTCATTTTTTATTTAAAAAATCTTATTATTTATTAATTTTAATTATAAAATTATCTAATTTTTATTCGTTATTAATAAAATAATGTCTATTCTCAAACGATAAGAAAAAATTAAAAAATTATTCATTCAGCAATAAGTTAAATTAATTTTTGTCATTAATATATCTAAATTCTTTACCTTTTTAAAATAAATTAAAAAACCAAACTTTTAAAATGAAAAATTTTTTATAATAATTTAATAAAGATGACTAAAGAATATTCTATGTTAGTCAATCCATGACGACGTGATCCGCCCTTTTAAGGAATTGATGTGTGACAAGTATCCTCATCTTGTCGTGAAAATATTCGGTGATGCATACAGATCCATACAGATGCCTAGCAACACAAGTATCCACCGAGAGAGATTAAGAGATCATCGAGCAAATCCAGCAGACATCCGCTTGCCTATAAACCGCCCTTGCGAGATTGATTCGCGCTCTTTAGCCACCGGACAAAGATACACTTCTATCGCCGACCATTGTCATGTCTCCCTGCGGAAATTGTCGGAAATCCTTCGTCAAGGCGCACACATTTGCTACCTGAAACATTTGCCAATTGATCAAAAAGAAACTTTAAAGAATGTTAAAAATTTCGAAATTAAAAGAATTTTAGACATTTTTCTTTTATCTAAATGGAATTACATATAGATTAAAATTCAGAAAAATTCATAACACTTACTAAAATATATTTTTTTTATATCCAGTCAAAGATGTAATTCATGTTTAATGATTAATAAGATTTGAAGGATCTAATTGTAAGATTTGTTACTATTTACATATAAAAATTCTTGATTCTAACGTGCAATAGCAAGAATATATAAACACTGTACAATATTTGCAAATTGTTGCAAATATGGTCTAATTAATTTGGACCATGAAAATTATTTGCATGTATCTAGCCTTGTCATAGGACTGGCCAAATATAGTAGTATATTGACCCTTATAGTACCACCGAAAATACCAGGGTTCTTGACTGGCATAGGAGATACACAGATTTGGATTGTTTGTGAAATATCCAGTGAATAAATTGCCCGGAAAATCATATTTCGAGAAGCTCTGAGTAAGGATTATGGAACCTGTGCCGGGATTCATTTCCTTCAGTAGTAGATGTAATATAGACAATTTGCCAGAGCCTACTGCACCAACTACAACCCATTATTGACCTGGCTTGATAGTTAAGTTGATATTGCACAAAGTCAGCAGCAATTGGCCACTGATCCAATTGGCGGAAACCCGCTGAAACTTTACGTATACCAGAAAGTCAGATAATCTTTGATATTCGGACAGAACGATATTCCCATTTCTCGAGATGTACCTGTCTGTTTGATTTTCTGCATTAGTTTTTTCCTTTGATTTCTGAGATTTAAACTGCAACTGTGGCGTGTTCTCCGAGAAGCGTCTTGTGTTCACTTCGTCCATCAGCAAAAAATCCTGTAAAAATTAAGCGCAGTTTAATAAGTATGTGACAATAGCGATATAAGAATGATTGTAGATTTAAGTTCACCTAATTTAAGTTAAATTAGAAAAATTAGAAAATAATACGATAACATATACCTCCAATCGATTGAATGACACTATTGATTCACCCAGCAGTATTAGCTCTTGCGGAAAGTATAACGCGACGACGAGTTAAAGTATGTTAAAGTATGTCGACATTTCATAGGTCACGTTGGTAGTCAAATTATTTCTCATTAAGACAAATGTTATCTAGATAAAGTAGACAGTCAATCATTCAGTGAAGGCTATGATGACTAAATATGCGGCAGACGATGAAAATTTGATTTGCTTGATCTCCAACTTTCTGATTACTAACACAATCTGGCTAAACAATTTCTACATCTTTATCACCTGAACCAAGAGTTACCATCTCATAAATTTGTTTCATAAAATTTTTTTATAAATGATATTTGGATATTTAATATTATATATTGAATATTTAATATTATATATTTATTAATCCTCTATATCATTTAAGAATAAAATAACTAATCAACTTCTTGAGGATATCTGTATCCTAGCTATGAGTTCGCTCATCAGTTGCACTCTTCAGTCGGTCAGTGGCGCAATCTTGGTTCTGAGTTTGAAATTCAAGAAGCTCAAAGTCCCTTGTCCTGGGAGAACGATGATCAACAACATCCCGATGCCGACAAAACTCAAAATGCCAACTTTTTGCAACATTATTGTTCCTATGATCGCAGCTTGCGAATAAAAATGAAGTCCAGTCAATTATTTAAGAGCAACTTCGAAATAAATGAAAAGAAGAGGTCTTTACAGTCTAAATTAATTCACGGAGTTGTAAAATGTATACAAATAGCTTATATGTATATATAATCGATTAAATAGGTTTTCTACAAATTATACTATAGTTATTAAAATTTATACTTATCTACAAAAGAGATTAATAAATTTAAGTCTTTTTTTCAAGAGTATGATCGAAATGCAGTTTAATTACCGCGGAATGTACACGAATACTTTCAAGAAATAAAGGATTATCATAGAAGACATGATTCATATGTAATTCAGGTACATTATTAATTGATCGAAGCATGACATCATTGATAAGAAGATTCATTATGTGTCCGGTTTAGTTCATGGCTGCTGCGTTCAATCGTAATAACTATAACAACAGTTTTGAAAATATATTTTGAAATTATAAATTGAATAATAAATCTTTTCACTTTCTTTCCACTCCGTCCATACGTTCATCAGTACATATAAGTACAATATAAATTTTTTTTAATTGATTTTTTCAAAAAAGATGTACAAAGTTCCCTATGAAAATTGTAATAAAATTGAATAAAGTTGTTTAATATAAATTAGAATTATTTTCCATAAATCCTATCCTAATGACTAATGTAATTAATCATTTGTATCATCTCTATGACACATGCATCTTTTTTTTGGTAACGGAGGAGAAATGCCTGACGCATACCCCGAGACTCGGGAAAGAGTCCAGGGTTAAGTAGGACTTGTATCCACTAAGACCTCTCAGGGTGTCCTGACCGGGCCATAACTGAGGGACTCCCAGGAACGCGTACAGCATACTTCTGGGAGCCTCTCTGGCCAATTAACTGTTGCCGGTTTTGTCTCGCCCAGAGGTCGTCGGAAGGACAGCCCCGGACAGTGCAGGGCGCAGACTGTCCAAATCGGGAACTGGGGGGGGACACCATCCCCCCCCCCGGTTGTTATTGGTGGGGCGGAGGTTGGGCGGATCCCGGCCCCCGCCAAAATCCCAGCCCCCCAAGGCACGCCAAACAAAAGTTCGGCGCGCCTCATCCTAGTAAAACACGCCGCGATATCCGCGCGCGGGAGACCGGAGGCCCCGTCCCGGCCATATAATTGTGCTAACAGGGCGACAAGAACGGAGCCCCACGTGCGGAGGATCAACCCCAGTCTGGCAGCGGTGCGCCCCAAGGGATCGCAACTCGCTGCCGTTTCACGGCTCCCCGCGTCCCAGACGCGGGGGACACACATGCCCATTGCCACACATATTCCCATACATGCTTATTCCCTTTTTTTATGTTGTTATTAATAATGATATTTGTATAAATACTTTTCTACGATTTTGTAATGTGTGTATTTAATAAGAGTATAAATATTTTGATTATTAAATTATGAAAAAATAATAGTTTTCTACTTATTATTGCAACAAATAAAAATTGTAATTTTTTATTTAGCTAGGTTTTTGTATATTTATATATAGTCTTCTAATAAAATAATCTTTTTTTCATATATTATATAATCACATTTCATATATAAATATATCACTATAAATTTAATTAAAAATATATATATATATAATTATGTATAATTTATTATATAATTATACATAAGTTTTTAACATTTAATTTTTACATTTAAATATTATTAATGATCTATAAATTGTTATTATCCTTTTTATCATGTATAATAGTGCTATTCTTATTCTAAATGTACTAAATGTATAATTTCATGGAAAATTATTGATCAATTATAATTTCAAAAATAATTTCCTGTCTTTAAACTTTGGGGATCTGTTCTAATCTAAAACTTTTTAAGTAATTTTTGTAGCAAAATCAAAATATTTGTAATATTTATGTTGTAATTATTGAGAAATCGTTTTAACGATACGCTATCGCTGACCACAGATGGCGCTTCTACCACCGAGATGTTCATCTTTTGTATGCATAATAAAAACAATAACTGTTCGAGTCTTCCCTGCGTCGCGATCCCTTCTCAACAGGTTATGGGCCCAGGCAACGATTCGCAATAAGTGTTCGTATTAAAGTGAAAAAGTGAGTGAGATTCTCAGTGATCAAGTGTATCAAAGAAAACGACACTCACAATGAATGTGTCCGCTGTGAGCCGTA
Organism: Acromyrmex echinatior; assembly: GCF_024713525.1. Lineage (NCBI taxonomy): Eukaryota > Metazoa > Arthropoda > Insecta > Hymenoptera > Formicidae > Acromyrmex > Acromyrmex echinatior. The sequence goes on from NC_141868.1 coordinate 6,839,071, forward strand.
TTGAAACGCTCAATAAATACAATTACGACACCTGGAAAATGCAGATGCAAGCAATATTGGTGAAGAACAACGCATGGAAATATGTGAATGGAACCGACGTGAAAACGGAACTAGTTGCCGGCGACGATGGGATATCTGCCCAAGCTCGTGCGGAATGGGACGACAACGATAATAAGGCAATGTCAGATCTCATCCTTTCAATTCACCCGAGCGAATTGAAGCAGATCAAAGGCTGCACATCATCTCGAGAAATTTGGCTGAGATTGGAAGGGATATATCAATCCAAGGGTCCTGCCCGAAAAGCAACGCTGCTGAAACGTCTCGCATTACAAAAAATGGCGGACGGGGAAGACGTGCGCGAACATATTCGTACATTCTTCGACGCAGTAGATAAACTGACCGAAATGGAAGTGATCATAAATCCCGATCTGCTCGCGATTTTATTATTATACAGTCTACCGTCGCAATATGAAAACTTCCGATGTGCCATTGAGTCACGCGATGAATTACCTACACCGGAAGCACTACGAATTAAAATAATTGAAGAGAGCGACGCCCGAAAAAAGGACAACGTTCTTGTGCAAAATGCTATGGCGATCAAGCCTTACGCAAATAAAAATTGGAAGAACAAAAAGAAGGCGACATCGAAAAACGAGGACAAAGAAAAATCTAAACTTAAATGCCACAGTTGCGGAAAAATTGGGCACAAGGCGGCCGACTGCTGGTATCGAGACAAACAATTAGCCAAAACGGCCGAAGATATAGGATTCTTTACGACACTCGCGACGAAGCCGCTCGAAACGGACGAAGCGCACGAGGCGCGCCGAAGACTCGCGAAGATAACCGAAGGCGAAGTTTCCCGAGCGATCGTCGAAGACGGAGAATGCAGATCGCAGCGAGCGGGGCCACTCGACGACAGTATCCGAAGTTTCCCGAAGGACGCCGAAAGCGCGACTGTAGCGAACCGCAGCGAGAATAATAAGTCGACGCACGCGTTAACCGCAATTCGCAATGAACTATGGTGCCTCGACAGCGGCTGCACGTCGCACATATGCAAAGACCCATGAATTCACTGAGATGAGGGCGTGCGAAATCGGACAACTCAACTTAGCGAGCAATGCCTCTACAAAAATCAATGCGAAAGGAGTCGTGAATATTGTAGCGAATTCATACGGACGTGAAACAAACGTGGTGCTAAGCGACACACTCCACGTCCCCGACTTGCGCACAAATTTGCTTTCAGTCGGTAAAATAACCGAAAGGGGATATAGTGTAACATTTAACAGAAACTCCGCATCTATAATAGACGAAGACGGAAATACGAAATTCGTCGCAAAACGTATCGACGGACTTTATTATCTCGAGGGAAATGCACGATCGGAGTGTAGACTGACTTTACACCGCAAGATTCAAAACGGAATATCAACGGATTCTGAGATTGTGAAATGGCATCGGCGCCTAGGACATCTGAATCTGAAAGACTTAGTGAAGTGCGATCGCGAGAATAGAGTGCGAGGACTGCGCTTGGATAAATTCCATGGACCGCTCGAATGTGAAATCTGCACCCGAGCAAAAATGACTAGGATTCCTTTCCCGAAGAACTCAAATAGAAGAACGGAATTGTTGGAGCTCATTTATTCAGACGTTTGCGGACCCATGCGCGTGGAAACGAACGGCGGGGCCCGGTATTTCGTGACCTTCATAGACGACAATTCGAAGTGGTGTCACGTGAGGATGATCAAAAGGAAGAGCGACGTATTCAATTGCTTCGTAGAATTCAAGGCCTTCGCAGAAAATTCTACCGGAAAGAAGATAAAATATCTTCAAACGGATAACGGTCTGGAATACGTGAATACGGAGTTCAATGAATTTCTGAAAGCGAACGGAATTCAGCGGCGACTCACTGCACCCTACAACCCGGAACAGAATAGAACGGCGGAAAGAAAAAATCGCACATTAGTGGAGATGGCGAAGTGCCTTCTGACGCAATCTGGATTAGCCACATCATTTTGGGGCGAGGCCATCAACACAGCAAACTATTTGCGAAATCGGTGCCCCACAAGTAGTCTGAAGGGGAGGACACCGTACGAAAAATGGAGAGGACGCACACCGAACGTCAGCCATCTCAGAGACTTCGGATGCGAAGTCTATGTCCTGGATAGGACACCTGGCAAGGGGAAGCTCGAACCTCGATCTACGAGAGGAGTATTCATCGGCTACTCTGATACGTCAAGAGCCTACAGAGTCTGGCTACCGGAAGAAAAGAAAGTCGTGATATCAAGAGATGTCAAATTCATGGAGAATAACGCAAAAAATTCTACCTACATTGAATCTATGCCGGAAACGTTCAGTGAGAAGCAGGCCGACGATCCAATAGACGGATCACATGAAATGGACATCGAGCTAACGCCCTCACCAATAGTTAACGAAAACGTACCAGAAGACGAGACAGAGAAAAACTTCGAGGACAGGCAATCGACGGCGAATGAGCGGGACGTCGTTGCACAGAGAGACTCGCAGGCAAAAAGGGGCCGAGGCAGGCCTACCATAGTACGCACTGGACTGAGGGGAAGACCACTCAAAAGGTATCATGAAGCTCTCACCGCCAGCGAAGAAATGGAATACGCCTTCTCCGTGGAGATCCCCATACGTCAGGCCATGGATTGTTCTGATGCGGATGAATGGATCCGCGCCATGGCAGAAGAAGTGATCTCTATCGTCAAAAATGACACGTGGGAACTTGAACAAAGACCGACAAACCGCGACGTGATTGGAAGCAGATTCGTCTTAAGAAATAAGTACGACGCGAACGGAGTCGTTGAACGCCGCAAAGCTCGGTTGGTCGCAAAAGGTTTCTTCCAAAAGCCAGGAGTGGACTTTCACGAAACATTTGCACCAGTAGCGCGTTTGAATTCGATTCGTGCTCTAACCGCGGTGGCGGCGAAACATCAGATGTCGATGCATCAGATAGATGTGACGACAGCCTATTTGAATGGAGACCTTGACGAAGAAATCTTCATGGAGCTACCGGAATTTCTTGAAGAAATCATGCAGCAAGTGATTCAATCTGGCATGACATCAAGAAAAATCAAAGATAAGGTCAAGAAGATGCTAGACCAGATCAGGACTGGCGACATGGTATGCCGCCTAAAAAAATCCCTTTACGGACTGCGCCAAGCTGCACGAAGCTGGAACAATAAAATTAGTAAAGCCATCAAGGAATACGGAGGCATTCCTGCTGACGCCGATCCTTGTATATTCCGAGTAAATCGAGGAGGAATCATACTTTTAATTGCCGTATATGTCGACGACATCATGATCGTCTCCGACAGCATCAAGGAGATCCGTAACAATTCTTCAAACACACAAGATCTTCAAACAATTTTTGGCTCAGAAGTTCGACATCAAGGATCAAGGTGAGATTGGATACTGCATAGGACTGAGTTCAATCGAGACAACGGAGGTATATCGATTCGCCAAAAAGGTTACATCTTAGACATCTTAAAAAAATTCGGGATGGCCGACTCGAAATCTGTGTCAACGCCTATGGACATTGGAGTTAAACTAACTCACCCTGAGGGCGCCATGGAGAAGAAATATGCCGAGTTGCCCTACCGTGAACTGGTGGGTGCTTTGATGTATTTGGCCACTGCAACGAGGCCCGATATTGCACATGCCGTGAGTTTCCTGAGCCAGTTCCTAACCAACTACAGACAAGAACACTGGACCGCTGCAAAACGTGTTTTACGTTACTTGAGAGGGACACCGGACATCGGGATTACCTACGGATGTGGCGAAAACTCAATCATCGGTTTCTCACTGGGGAAACTGCCTCACAGACAGACGGTCGTACACCGGATATATATTCATGTACAACGGAGGTGCTGTATCCTGGGAGTCGAGGAAGCAAAGGACAGTGGCTTTATCTTCGACAGAAGCCGAATATATGGCTCTCACCGAAGCCTCTAAAGAAGCCATTCATCTAAAAGGACTGCTGAAATTTCTCAATTCAGAGGACACCCCAGAGGTCATCGTTTTCAGTGACAATCAAGGAGCGCTGAAACTAGCCGAGAATCCGGTCTTCCACGCTAGGACAAAGCATATCGACATACGATACCATTTTGTTCGTGAAGCTATAAATAACGGATCCTTTCAGCTGCGTCACGTCTCAACGGAAGAAATGGCTGCAGACGTCCTAACGAAAGGATTATCGAGACCTAAGCACGATAAGTGCCGGAGTTTGATTGGTCTCGGAGAAGCATGAGTAATAGTTCTCCTTTAGTTCGATCGCGTATCGAGGGGAAGTATTGAGAAATCGTTTTAACGATACGCTATCGCTGACCACAGATGGCGCTTCTACCACCGGGATGTTCATCTTTTGTATGCATAATAAAAATAACAGTTCGAGTCTTCCCTGCGTCGCGATCCCTTCTCAACAGTAATATTATTTGTAATCGTAATTAATTTTGAAAATATTAAATGAATATTTAATCCTAACATCATCCTCCCATTATAGACATGACCTTCAATGACATGTTTGATGGTACAATTTTTATCGCGGAATGACGTGTCTTTTGAATGATCTTATCTCTTTTAAAATATAGCTGGTCAGTAAAAATTCTTTTATACATAATTATATATAAATAGCTGTACATATTTTGTAATTATTATAAATAAGTTGCATGTAGAACCGTTTATGTATAATTACGTTTAAAAAGTTTTTTATCATGCTGTTATATTTAAAAAAATGTAAGATCACTCAAAAGATATGTCATTCCGCGAAAATTATTCCAGCAAACGTGTTATTTGTAGTCGTTATAGCATTAAATATAATATTGTACCAGCAAAGGTGTTATTGGTAGACATTGAAGATATGCTTATAATGAGGAAGATATTAGTATCAAGTGATCAAATATTCATTTGTCATATTTTTGAAATTAATATTACAATTACAAACAGTATTGCATATTACGACATAAATATTACAAAAACAAATGTTTCGAAACTCAAAAAATTTTAAATTAGAACAATTTAAAGTCTAAAGATGGGAAATTACTTGTGAATAATTGGCCAACGCCTTACTTTGCAATTATACTTTTACAATGACAAATAGTGTTATTACAAACAGTGTTAGATATGACAAAAAGTGTATCGATTTATAAATTATTAATAATACTTAAGTATAAAAATTAAATATACTTCATACTTACGATGGTACTAAAGGTTCTAAAGGTATAATTTTCTATATAATTGTCTAAAAAGTTTGTTCATAATAATTTTGATTAATAGCGTGATCAGTTCAATCTCTGAAAGATGTTTAGAATAAAATTCATTCTAAAAAGTGAAATTTTTTTCTTTAAGATTGAATATTGGAATATTTTTATTCAAGATCAACTAAATTTTTACTGTTTAGAGAAAAAATTTACTTCAAATTATTTAGACAGTTCAAAATCGATTTTCTATTTAACAATATACTTTTTCCCGAAAATTTAATGTTACGTATGCAAAGAATAATCAAACTTTTTTTTTGCAAAATTTTGTAATATCCTGGAGAAAAGTCTTCATATGCATTTGATAATTAGAATTATCATGTTAATAGGAATTTGGTTGCCGATATGAGCTGTTACACGACAAACCAAATGGTTACTTTTCACAAATGGTGAAGAAGACGAGCAATTAGATGGCGCCAAGTCTTTTAATAGACGAAGAAGGCTTGCGAGAAGAATAATCATTGCGAATTGAACTTGTCGGCGCAAAATACTGAGTGTGAGAGCCATACAGAGCAAACTACTTTATAGATTTTCTACTTCTAAAAATCTTATACTAAAAATATATATATACATATTGTATATAAAGTTATATATATATATAACTTTATATATATATATATATATATATATATATATATTACAACAATATATATATACACAGTGCGATAAATATGTTCCCGGACAGGGCCTGAAAATCATAATTGAAACAACAATGCATATATTTTGGTTTTATTATTCAAAATATTCTCCTCTGGCTTCAATATACTTGTTACAGCGATTCAATAGTGATTCAAATGCATGTTCTAGCTCAGTTTGCGGAATTGCCTCTAGTGCCTCTGTAGAAGCTGATTGGATGGTCGGAATGTCATCAAAAAAGCGTCCTTTCAATTTCAATTTCAATTTTGAGAATAATAAGAAGTCGCAGGGGGCAAATCAGGTGAATACGGTAAATGGTTTAACACAGAGACACGATTTCGAGTCAAACATTGACGGACAATCAATGAAATGTGACTCAGTGCATTATGTGTGTGGAACAAACTTCGCACAAACTTTCGTTTTACCCAAATCTTCATGTAATATGGTTCGAATCGTTTCTGTACTGATATTTAAAGCCGCCTCCATCATTTTTAGTGATGCATTGCGATCGTTTGCAACAAAACGTACTTCGTACTCACGTACTTTTTCGATCATTTCGGGTGTTCGAACCAAAATTGGCCGTCCTGATTTTTTGTCATCTTCAAGGGTCTCTCTGCCTTCCAAAAAACGCTTATGTCACTCAAAAACAGCTGTTGTGCATAAACTTGTTGCATCGATCGGAATGTTTCTGATGCACTTTTACCAAGTTTTGCGTTAAATTTAATCACTGCTCTTTGTTCCATATTAAAATTTCTACCTCGATCAAAATCTTGTTTAACATGAACTGTCATATCTTCGTTATATGTCAACCAAAATGAATGAAACTTTGACAGATAATAGCAAAATGTTCAACCTTTAAAATGCATGTTTGAACGCACAGATGTCGCCACTAGTTGCTGAGATGTGGTTCGTGTCCGGGAACATATTTGTCGCACTGTGTGTGTATATATATATATATATATATATATATATATATATATATACAACGACTCATGAAACTAATCAACACGTGCTATTAGAAATTTTATTTTGGAAATTCGTGAATTAAAATATCTAGCAAATTAACATCATATTTGTTTATGTATTATTAATATTAAAAAGTCTTTTGTCTATGCCTTCTTTGAATCAGTTATTTATATTATGTATTACATTTGTTTCTGTTATATGAATCATTGTATGTAACTTTATAATATATACCTATATTTATACATTTATTTCTGTTATATGAATCATTGTATGTAACTTTATAATATATACTTATATTTATATATGTTTCCTTATGTTCAGTTAGTACACGATCAAATTTACGAAGAAAAGGAGTAAAACAAGAAAGAAAACCATACTTACTTAACATAAATCGAGGATAAAACATAATCGTTTAATATTATTTGCTAATTTTTAATTACTTCAGTTTTTACTTACTGCCCCATAATTATAACGCAAATATGTTGTATCCATTGTAAAGACAGAATTAGATATAGAATTTGATATGTTATTTTTTCGATTATTCTTGTATCAGCGTATGACAAAATAAAATATGATAAATGCTTATCTCTTATATGAAATCTTGATTTTTAAGTATTTTATACACGCTGCAACGAGATAAATTGAAGTATACACGAAGACAAGAGTATATCTATAGCAAGCATGCAATGCGCACTATAGATGACCAATTATATCTGTTCGCGTAGCTTGAAATTCTCAAAAGTATATACACTTAAAGTATGATAAATATATATTCAGACGTTGAAGAGAAAGAAAGCGAAGGTGCACTGAGTGCATAAAGCATTCAAGCAACGCGAACAAACCTATTATTGGGTTAAAATTCTGCTCTCCGTCAACTTTCATTTTCAAATATCACACTGCGGCCCAATATACACCGACCCTTTGAGGCGGTATAGCAGAATTCCACTTCGTGCACAAAAGTTACACTTTACTACAGCCATGGAAACATGATACACCGAATATGAGTTCGTCTATCATTAGCCATAGAAACACACTTATACAATGTCAGCACTAATGCAGCCAAAGATAAACGCAAGTGTGCTCGTTCTCTAATAAAAATAAAAATCGGAGCGTAAGTCGAATGGAATTGGAGAGTACTAGAAGCGTAACGAAACTTCTAGGAGGCAAAAATTGAAACAACGAAACGTAAAAAAGGCATTTACATTTTTTTTTACATTCCGTTGTTTCAACTTTCGCCTCCTAGAAGTTCCGTTTATGTTTCTATTACTCTCCCATTACATTCGATTTACGCTCTGATTTTTATTTTCACCTTTTCTGAAGACGAATTTCATACAGTTCTGGCAGATTAAATTCTAAATCAATCATTTAAACATTTACACCGCTGTAATTTTGAAGTGACTAGCTCTAAAGATCAAAGGATACCCTTGAATCCTCCACCACCCACACTAAATTTTAACGGTGATGCTCTTTTTTATTTTAAACATCAAGTTACAAAATAAGTGTAATATAACGTGTTACAGTTTTACTGTTATGTAGCAAACTACACCTAAGAGATGCGGTACTTTGTGCTTGCTGAATTTGAATGTTTTCATGTTTACATACAGTTTAATATTTTTCATGCAATGTATTTTAATTATAGAACAAATTATAGAATCAAATTATAGAACAAAAGAAAAAATTATAATGTACAAAGAATAAAAATAAATATTAAAATGTAATTTATACATTTAACAACATAAAATAGAATTAAATCCTTTTACATAAAATATAAAATATAAAATATAAAATATAAATTGCTTATTGTTCGAGAGCGAGTCAAAGCGAGAGTGACAGCGAGAAAAATTTGAGCGAGAAGGCGTTTGAACTACAGTTCGACTTACGCGAATCCTTGATCACAAATCGAATGCGGCGGTTTTCTGGCAGCAGAGCGTCTCACAGGCGATTGCACTTATTGCGGAGCGTTCACTTTAATTGGAAAAAGCGAAGAAAGAAGGATCACAGCTCGACTTGGCCTTTTATTCCTTTGGTAGAACAAAGGCTTTCTTTTTTAATCGCCTATGAGATTCTAGAAAATTATAAAAATTGAGGTGACCCCCATGATTTGAGTCGCGACAAGTCTCGACCGCGACGTCCAAGCAGTACACTATTGCCATGCGCGTCCAAATCAGGAATCCTGATTGGGGTGTCCGTTTGTTACGCATTTCGCGTCACGCGAGCCCGCGTGAGCTGTGATTACTCTGAATGTGATTGCCGTTTTAGCGGTTGGAATTTGTATACGTACATGCGGGTTTTTTGAAAACTTCTAGAAGCGTTTGAAATTGTTTCAGAAGCTTCCAATCCGCATGTCGCACGTACACCTGCGAAAGCATCTCGAACACTTATACATGTTTATAACATTTTCGATACACATTATGTTTAGAAAGGATATCTTATATACTTACAAAATACAAATAATAATATAAAATTCAATTCATGATTCAAGAAAATCTGAATTCTGGCTTTGCAATAAGAATCATTACATTTTCATTTAATGTTTTGATAATTTAATCTTTATTATTGATCAAAAACTTTAATTTCGTATCTTCTGATATAGAAATAAAAATTACTAAATTTTAAGACATTTGAAACCAAATATTCAAACAAGTTAATTTGATGAAATTTGTCTTACAGTAACGCGTCTGCAAAAATGAAATTACGAAGTAATGTCTTTTTTATTGACATAACTATGTTTGGTAAAAACGGGCAGATTATAACATTGTAAGTAACAAACATGATTTTTGTGCAGAACATTTTACACAATTTAATCAGCAATCTACAGTAAAAAGAGAATACGGTTGAGTTATTAGCTTGTTGAGAGTCAATCCCGTGTGATAATCAGTTCCGAAACCCTGATTTCCTCTAATATAATATTATTTTATACATTTAGGGAAAGATTACCAATACCACCATTTTGTTTTTAGATAATACTTCTTAATCAAACAAAAGATAAAAATAAACTTTAAATACATAAATACAAACTAAAAAATATCTTTTATCAGATAATATAAGCAACTTTTATAATACTGTTTGTAATTTTGCAATAATTAATTTTTTCATAAGATAAGCAAACATGAGCGTTCGATAAAATGAGTTTCAAAACTGATACAGTAGGCAGTAATAACAATATATTCCTATTCTTTTCCTTTTTTACAGAAATTATCTATATAAAATTTACAAGTAAATGTATATAAGATTTTCCAGAATCGTTTTATTTCGATATAAAATATTTTTGTTAAATTATACGCGTATTTACTTTATGCTGTTCTGCAAGATGCAAATATGTAACGCGATAGTTTTTCATATGCTTTGTCATATATGTACCATTGCTGTAGAGTTATTTGACACTATTAAACATTAAGAAAATGAAGTTAACTTATGATTTGTTTTACAAACAAATGTGCCGGTTTACATTGCACCCCAATTTTATATTTAAATTGTGTTATGAATAAACTAAGAGAGAAAAAATAATATAAATGAAACTGATTTAGGAAAGCATTTTAAACGATGTAATATTATTAATAATATAGGCACTATTACATAAATTACGCAATTTGCAAAAGAAAATCGTAAGAATTTTATTTTCGCATTCATAGAATACGTTTTCAGCTGATTTTATATAGAAACAAGTCAAAAAAATACGAATTATGAGTTTACAATTTTTTAATTAACTAAACAGATCATATTTTTGTTAATAATATTAAATAAAATGCAGTAGTTAGTTTCTAAGAAATAAGAGAGTATCGCTTTAGGAAACTTATGGCAGTATCGACTTTTCTTTATATTTATATGATTTGCTTCATTTTTCATCAATTTACATTACGAAAAGATTGATCTCCCTCCTAATATCTTCTTTCCTTTTCCCCCTGTTTTACCGTTTTTCCATTCTCGAAATGTTTTTCTTCTCGACATTTCGTTATCTGACATCGTGAAAGTTAGATGTTCGTTACTTTTGCAAATTTGTTTAAAATAAAAAAACCAATATATTGTACCACGACTACCATCTACCTGCGTTTTTTTCTCTCTTTTTATTAATGGACTCTCAACACATTTATGATGTTATTGACAAGATACATTATTATATTATTAAATTTGTATGTATTAAATATTAATTTTTTTGTTCACGGTTATTTTTCCAGAATATTGTTTTATGATACTACTTTGATTTTTGATAAAAATGACTCGCAGCGTACTACACGAAATGAAGAATACGGAATTATAAATTTTAATATTGTATAGTATTGTAATATCATGTATATATTTTTGGTTTAGAAGATGTTTAAATATTACGACAACATTGAAAATGACTCGATCGGAATCGAAACATTTGTCTTTATTAATTGTAATTGTTATATGAATTTTTAATTTTAATTTAAATTAAAGTTCTTTGCTACATTATTGGCTCTTTCCCCTTCTTTTGTACTACATTGTTTTATACTTACAGAGCCTTATTGCTATTTATTAATTACAAAAAGTGATAAAACATCGTATTAAGTTCATTATATCTTTATATATTGGCTCCTTTTCCATCATTTTACAATCAATCCATATGTATAGATATAAGGACGATTCCTGCGATATTTTGTGCGTGTTTAATATATCTAAATTTTTATAGTGAATTAAAAAATAGAGAAAGAAGGCAAAACAATTAGCCGAAATCAAGTTTTATTTGCAGTATATTGTATAAACCTTTTACTTTACGAAAATAAGTACTATGATAGTATAAGTACATAAAATTGTGTATATATCAAACAATGTTTCTCGCTAGTTCAAATCCGGCTCGAAGGACCAGAAAATGTGCGAGAATGCACCGCGCGAAAAGATTCGAGTGATAAAACGGCACAAGGTTGATATGATAAGCGACAGTAAAGAGAACTCCGTTTCTTTGTAATTTAATAAAAGAATTTTCTTTAATATGCTCAGTTACAAAGTCAAAAAATATAATTAATTAAATATTAGATTAACAGAATATTAAATGTGGTCACCTTTTCCAAATGATATTTTGGAATCGCGGTAATGGAAAATCTCGGCGATTTTCTCGGCACTTCTCGAAAGATTTTATAGCGGTTTTCACTAAGCGGTTAGCACGGCGATTTTACGAAGCGATATAGTAGCGAGATTATGACTCTAAGAACTCTAAGAACTTTTAGACTCTAAGAACTAAGGACTCTAAGCAGGAGGCCGGCGAGATCGAAGCATTTATTGCTTTCGGCCTGGGCTTTCTTCTTGGAAAAAATCCAATAAAGTTTTGCCACAATCGTAATTATTACGTGGCATTAGGTGTACAAAATTGATTGGAGCTTTGGATTCTTCTCTAACGACGTTCAACGTAACAGTCATGCGCGACAGAAAATCCGTGCGTGGGATTGGTGACAGCGCGTGACGTATTCGTCGGAGCGCGGCGCTCGCGTGCGCGAATTGAATTGTTCTAGAACTTTCGATTGTCCGTTGCCGGTAACGACAACTTGTTTGCGTGTAACGAATTGTTTTTAAAAAGAACAAAGAACGCCAAATCGCTGATTTTTATCGAGGATTTAGATCATGCTCGAGATGAAATCTCGAGCTCACTTTATGCGCGTTCAATGACAATTACTGTCGGTCGACTGAAAGAATTCTTGCTTTTCTTTCGAATTACCGATCTCAAACATTCCCGCCCGCCTCGTCATCTCCGTGACGATATATGTATAGAAGTTACCTCGAGCGCATTGAGATTACAATAAAAAAAAACAGTAAACGCGTACATAAGACAAGCGATACAATGCAATGATTCCGTGGAAGAACTTGAACTGTAAACAAGAGTTATATGACAAATAACATTGAAGCAATGATTTACGAAAGTACACGCGATCAATTTAAGCTCTCCTTTACATTTGATGCATTAGCGTGCGAGATAAACGCGTTAGCCTCTTCTGGCAATAAAACTAATTTGACCAGAGGACGAGTTAATTCGGATGAGGCGGTTTTGACTGTGACCACTCGCACTACGCCGTCGTCTCCAGGATGTAGCTGCGTGATCCGCGCCAGAGGCCACTTATTTGGCGGTGAGAGCTCGGAGCGAATAATGCATAGCGATCCAATGCGTGGTGGCAAAGCGTCCTTGGTCCATTTCGGTCTGGTAGCCAAAGTGTGTAAGTACTCGCGTGACCATCTCTGCCAGAAGTGGTCTCGCATCCGTTGGACAAGTTGCCACCTGGAAAGCAAGTTTCCTTCTTGTCCGACAAGGAAGGCTCGGGAATGGCTAGCAGTGGTGCCCCGATGAGCAGGTGACCTGGTGTCAGAGCCGTGAGGTCGTCGGAGTCGTCTGAGAGGGCATGCATGGGCCGGGAGTTCAGGCATGCCTCCACTTGTGCAAGCAGGGTGCTCATTTCTTCGAAGGTGAGCCTGATTTCGCCGATGGTTCGGCGCAGGTGATACTTAGCAGATTTCACGGCCGCCTCCCAGAGTCCACCAAAATGTGGTGCCGAAGGGGGGTTAAAATGCCAATGGATCCCCTCTGATGTAGCGACGTGTGCGATCTTTCGTTCTTCTGACGAGGAGGCTCGGAGTATCTCTCGAAGTTGCCGGTCGGCGCCCGAAAAATTGGCCCACAATCGGAGTAGATGTCCGTGCAAAGTCCTCGGCGAGATGTGAATCGACGGAGAGCAGCCAGAAAGGCGTTGGTGGTGTATGCTGAAACAGCCTCAAGGTGAACGGCCTTGGAGCTAAAACAAATAAAGACTGCGATGAACGTTTTGTGAGCGCTGTGCCCACGCCCTTTGCTCGTCCTGATGAAGATAGGCCCGACGTAGTCGATGCCCACGTGAAGAAATGGTCGTGCAGGAGTCACTCTTCCTGGAGGAAGATTTCCCATTTTCGGTTGCGGAGTGGCAGCCCTCCACCGAGTGCATGTCACGCACTAATGCAGCCATCGCTTGACCACCGCTCGGCCTTGTGGAATCCAGAACCGGAGGCGAAGCATTCCCAGGGTCATCTGAACTCCTCCGTGGAGAGTACGGCGATGGTAGGCTTCTACCAGCAGGCGAGTGAGCCATGACCTTGGAGGCACGATGAGAGGATGTCGCTCGTCGAAAGATAGCGCCGCGTGCTTGAGGCGTCCTCCGACTCGTAGGACTCCGTGTTCGTCCATGTACGGGCTGAGGGTTCGCAGATGGCTGGATCTTGCAAGACAGCGTTTGTTTCCGATAGCAGTCATCTCCTCCTGATAATGCCGTGACTGCACTACGCGAATCCATTGAAGGAGTGCTGCGTCGAGTTCGGCTGGGAGAAGCGCTGACCCATGGAGCTGATTGTCCACAGATCTGACTGAGCGACTGCGGTGACGCCAACGCAAGCACCAGGAAGTCACTCTCAGCAATTGGTGTAATGACGAGAACCTGAGGAGTTCTTCCGGCTCGTGATTGCTCCTGATGACTGCCGCGAGTGTGGTGGCCCGTTGCTCCGGTACGTCCTTGATGGGCTCCAGATCGATGCTTGGCCATTGCGTCGGATTCCCGCATAACCATGCGGGACCCGTCCACCACAAGGGATGGCTGAGAAGCTCGCGTGGTGTCAGTCCCCGGGAGGTACAGTCGGCAGGGTTGTCCTTGCCCGGGACGTGACGCCATTGAGCCTCCGGAAGTTGCTGCTGGATTCGTGATACTCTGTTGGCCACGTAAGTTTTCCAGCGAGAGGCGTGACCTCGAATCCAGTGGAGCGTGACCTTGGAGTCTGACCACAAGATCACTGGCGTTGCAGCTAAGTTTAGCACAGAGCGCGTGTGCACGAGTACACTTGAAAGTAAGGCGGCGGCGCAGAGTTCGAGTCGCGGGAGAGAAACAAATTTGATCGGCGCGACCTTGCTTTTGGCTGTCAATAATCGAGTCTTTGTCTGATTGTTTGCGGTGATGCGAAGGTACACCACAGCGGCGTAAGCTCTTTCGGACGCGTCTGCGAAGCCGTGTAATTCAAGTTGAGAGCTCGTGTCGCCGGTGCCGAGCCAGCGGCCGACTCTGAGCTTCTCAAGCAGTGGAAGTTCTTCCCAGAGCCGCTTCCACTTTCCAGTGATGGTTGAGGGCAATGGTGCGTCCCAGTCTAGCTGTTGCAGCCAGGCCGACTGAATTAGAATTTTTGCTTGAATGGTTACTGGAGCCAGCCATCCGAGCGGGTCGAAGAGTCGAGCGGTCTCCGACAGCAGACTTCTCTTGGTAAACGCGACGACGGTGCGAGGAGGAACAGAGAGGACGAATCGTCCCTGGTTGGATACCAGCGCAATCCCAGAGTTGAGTGGTTCTCTTGTACCCACGACCGCGAGTCTCTGGTGAGACAGTACTCTGGCGGAATGTCGCGAAGAAGCTCCTGGCAGTTGGCGGCCCACTTTCGGAGAGAGAACCCGCCCGCTATGCAGAGATTGCGGAGCTCGACTTGGAGAGCGATAGCATCGGCTTTGTTATGCGCTCCGGTTACGACATCGTCGACGTAGCAGTCGTGTCGTAACGCATCTGCGCCTCGAGGGAAACGCGATCCGTCGTCATCGGCGAGTTGACGCAGAGTGCGAATGGCGAGAAATGGCGCGCAAGCGAGACCGTAAGTGACAGTTTTCAATGTAAACTCGCGTATAGGCTCATCAACGCTGTGTCGCCAAAAAATGCATTGATGCCTTTGATCGTCGGGATGAACAAGAATCTGCCGATACATCTTTTCGATGTCAGCCACTAGCGCGTACCGATGCCACCGCCACCGCAGAAGTACGTTCGCGAGGGGTGGCAGCAAGTTAGCCCCAACCAGCAGATGAGTATTGAGTGACTCACCGGACCATGTACGCTGCGATCTGTTGAAGACGACCCTGAGCTTCGTAGTGGTGGATTCTCGAAGGACGCCGTGATGTGGAAGGTAGCACCGATCTTCGCTAGAATTCGGAGGTTCTTGCGCCAATTCCATGTGACCTTGGTCCTCGTATTCCTTCAGGAAGGCGCGGTAGAGATCGTCAAATCGTACGTCTCTCTCCATGCGCCGAATCGTACGTCTCTCTTCAGCGTCGCTCCATGGCGATTAAGAGTCGTTCAGCAGATCTTCGCGTCTCAATCAGCGTCGTCGGCGGAGATGCAAAATGTAGTCGCACTATGTATCGTCCTTCGGCAGTGCGTTGGTGCTGCAGCGCGAAAATGTCTTCACATTGCTGCTCTTTTGGCGTGAGTGCGACGAGAGCGGGCACCTCTCGTTCCTGCTCCCAGAAGCGGTGCACAAGTTCGGCTAGCTCATGATCTGCGGTGCACTGAAGCGAGTGGCGCTGTGCTGAGTTGGTTACTTTGTCGCAACTCCAGATAGGATCCAGCCGAGCAGTGTCTTTTGAGCGATAGGCGCTTGGGGGCCTCCTTTGCGAAGACCATCCTGGAGAATGATTGAGCATACTTCCGCTCCAAAAAGTAGCTCAATAGAGTCGTTTGCTGCGTAGTCCGGATCAGCCAATTGGAGCCCCTTTAAGTGTGGCCACTCCATTCTGATCCTTGCGTGAGAGCCTTGGTAAAGCGAAAGACTTGGCAGAATAAAGGCTCCGACGGTGAAGTCGATCCCTGTGGTTAACGAGGTCACGTTGAGCGTCACCTTTCCCCTGCTGGGCCCGGAGCTTTTGCCGCTGATGCCGATGACTTCGATTGCGGATCGAGAGCGTGGCAGGCGTAGGCACTGGACCCGAGCCTCGGAAATCAAAGAAATTTCCGAACCTTGGTCGATGAGAACGCGTGTGGTATGTCGATTGCCGTGACGATCAGCGATGGAAACTCGCGCAGTTGCGAGCAAGCCTTGTGATCGTTGTCGCGGCACACTGCCGACAGTGAGCTGACCTCTTGAGGTTTCGGTGAAGCGTACGCGTCGTGTAACATTGAGTGGTGACGAGACTTGCACGTGGCACACGTCCTCGTCGACTGGCACTTCGCGATTGTATGAGAGCTGAGGCAGTTGAAGCACAGCTTGTGAGTTTCGGCGACGGCCTTGCGGTCGACAGCGGATTTCTTCTTGAATTCTTCACACACCATCATGTGGTGCTTACCCTTGCAGAGGACGCATTGTGAAGATTCGGTGTATTTCTTGACGTGATGCGACTTGGCAGATCGCGGGTTGTCGGAGACCTTGAGCGATTTTGGTTTGGCGGCTTTGAGAGTACGTGCCCTTTTGTTTATGAAGTTCATCAGCTCTTTATGAGTGGGCATGTCGCTCGAGGCGCTTGAGAGTGACTCCCACTCCAGGCGAGTTCTTGGATCGAAGAGCTCGACGACAAGATGATTTAGTATTAGGTGTACAAAAAAGTTCTGAGCTTTAGATTTGATACAACCGAAATAACAATTTAAATTTTATATATCTTCCCGCTCTTTTGCGGTTTTAAAGCGTTAACATTTGGCCTTCTAAAATGCCATACGGTTTGGCGTTTGATGCACATAACCTCAAAAATCAGTAGTGTTCACGATGGCAATAACAAAAGAGCATATTCGATTTTCCATCCACTTCGCGTTTCATCTGAAGAAAAATGCTGCTGAAGCCACTGCAATGATTTGTGCTGCATATGGAGAGAACGCTGTAAGTCATGCTACATGTAAAAGACGGTATCAAAAGTTTCGCCAAGGAGATTTCAGTCTAAAAGATGAATCGCGTGCTGGACGCCCTGAAAAGATTGAAACGGACGAATTGCAAGCACTGCTGGATATAAACTCTGCGCAAACTGAAAAGGAGCTTTCAGAACAGCTTGGCGTTACGCAGCAAGCCATTTCCGTACGATTATATACGATGGGAAAGGTTCAGAAGGAAGGCAGATGGGTTCCGCATGAATTGTCCGAAGACAACAAAAATCGACGGCGTGACACTGCACTCACTTTACTTTCAAAGTTCCGGAAAAAAGATTTTCTGCACAAAATCATTACAGGCGATGAAAAGTGGATTCTTTATGATAAACGTAGAAAATCATGGGTTGATCCTGGTCAATCTTCGACATCGACGCCAAAGCCCAATATCCACGCCAAGAAGGTTTTGCTCTGTATCTGGTGGGATTGAAAGGGTTTGTTGTACTACGAGTTGTTACAACCGGGTGAAACAGTCACGGCAGACCGCTACCAACAACAATTTGAGCGATGCATTAGAAGAAAAGAGGCCATTTACTGGTCAAGGACGTCGTAAAGTGATCTTGCTTCATGACAATGCTCGACCTCATGTTGCGAAAGCGACTCAGGACCATATTTTTGCGTTAGGCTGGGAACTTCTTCCGCACGCGGCGTATAGACATGGCGCCTTCCGATTACTACCTATTCCGGTCGCTGCAGCATCATTTGGCTGATACACATTTCGTGAGATTAGAAGAGATACGAAAATGCATTGATGACTTTATCGCTTCGAAGCCGGTGAGTTTCTATCGTCAAGGAATTCGCAAGCTCCCCGAAATATGGCAAAAGGTCGTTGATGCAAACGGAGAATATTTCGCTGATTAATATTTTTTCATTTGTTTTTGAATAAAGATTGAATTTTACAAAAAAAAGCTCAGAACTTTTTTGTACACCTAATAGATCGAAGCCATGAGAGCCGATAGGCTTGTCAATGCTCTCCTGGCCGTTGACTACCCTGGTCACGGCGTTGAAGATGCGATTGAGCTCCTCCTCAGTTTCGTTCTTCATCTTAGCCACGGCGGTAAACTTGGAGAAATTGGAGCGTGATAACTCTCTCTTATTTTCGTACTGATCGCTCAGCAGCTCTCATGCGCGTAGATAGTTGTCTTCGGTCATTGCTAACGGTCGAATCAGTTCCTCAGCAGGACCCTCCAGACAAGTTTTCAGGTAATGAAATTTCTCGATTGCTGAGATTGATGAATTGTTTCCGACAATGGATTGGAAGAGGTCTCGGAATGTAGGCCAGTCTTCGAATGCGCCAGAGAAAGAATTAATCTTGAGGCGAGGCAGCGACGGTTTTACGGAAGACTCATTACCTTCTGTTTTGGAAGCTGAACTCGGTTCCTTCGCCATGAGTTTCGTCCGGTAATCGTCCAGCAGACTTTGCTGCTGCACGTACGTGATTTCGACGGAATCGGCAAATTGAGACGTATTGTACTCACTCTGATCGAAGGCTTCCTTGTAATGTGCTCGAATAAGCTCGTGTTGCCTTTCAAATTTCGTCCACAGCTGGTCGAGAAGCGTCGAGCGGATTTCGACAGCGCGGAGGGTGATGTTGGCTATCCCCATTTTCTTTAAATTGGTCACTGACCTGGCCATGCGACCGTGAATGTCACTCTGGGCGGTCAGCAAGGCGGTTATTTCGTCACTCATGCTTTCTTTTCAGCACTAGCAAACTGAACGCGATGCACTCGACACTGCGGATGCCGGCAAGCATCCGGCTCGAAGGACCAAAAAATGTGCGGGAATGCACCGCGCGGAAAGATTCGAGTGAGAGAACGGCACACGGTTGATATGATACACGACAGTAAAGAGAACTCCGTTTCTTTGTAATTTAACAAAAGAATTTTCTTTAATATGCACAGTTACAAATTCAGAAAATATAATTAATTAAATATTAGATTAACAGAATATTAAATGCGGTCACCTTTTCCAAATTGTATTTGGAATCGCGGTGATGGAAAATCTCGGCGATTTTCTCGGCACTTCTCGAAAAGATTCGTTTAATAGCGGTTTTCACTAAGCGGTTAGCACGGCGGTTTTACGAAGCGATATAGTAGCGAGACTATGACTCTAAGAACTCTAAGAAGTCTAAGGACTCTAAGAAAGAGGACGGCGAGATCGAAGCATTTATTGCTTTCGGCCTGGGCTTTCTTCTTGGGAAAAATCCAATAAAATTTTGCCACAATCGTAATTATTACGTGGCATTAGTTGTACAAAATTGATTGGCGCTTTGGATTCTTTTCTAAGGACGTTCGACGTAACAGTCATGCGCGACAGAAAATCCGTACGTGGGATTGGTGATAGCGCGTGACGTATTCGTCGGAGCGCGACGCTCGCGTGCGCGAATTGAATTGTTCTAGAACTTTCGATTGTCCGTTGCCGGAACTTGTTTGCGTGTACCGAATTGGTTTAAAAAGAACAAAGAATGCCAAATCGATGATTTTAACGAGGATTAAGATCATACTCGAGATGAAATCACGAGCTTACTTTATGCGTGCGTTCAATGACAATTACTGTCGGACGACTGAAAGAATTCTTGCTTTTCCCGAATTAACGATCTTAAACATAATTATACAGGGAAATTTCGATATATTGTATTAAAAACATATTGTTATTATCCATAAATAAAGTAAAAAAATAATTAATAATTGCTATTTTTTGTTTTTCTAATTTCTAATAAAACTAAATAAAATATCTTTTTGCAAAAAGTAATCGTTGTCTTAAATCGTTTATGGAACTTTAATTACGCGAGTTAGCAATCACTTACTCTAATAAGCGTGAAGTATTATTACGATGTATATCTTCTAGCAGTTGTGACCACGTTTCAAGAGGTAATGCACGATGATACACGGAACAGTTAGAGCTACGCCTGTCAACTCGAGTTTCATTGAACGAATGAAAGCAGTAGCGCGAACTTGCTTATGCACAGCGCTAAGCACAACGAAGACACAGTAATAATAAACGCTAAAGCGTCTATAAAATGTCGGTAAATTATCTCAAAATAAGTATTCAATATTTAATAAAAATTAAATTGCTAAATATACTCTTTAAATTTCTTGGAGTAAATTTTACAAAAAGATTAAAAAGTGAGGCAGTCTTGAAAAAAAATGAGAACATTTTCACTCTTTAAGAGAAGTGAGAATTCATTCTTTTTAAGTAAGATTTTACTCTTTTGGAATTAAATTTAAAGAATAAAATCTCCAATTTCAAAAAAAAGAAGTAAGAATTTTTTCCTTCAGAATAAATCTCACTCCAAAAGAAATCTCACTTCAAAAGAATGAAAATCTGTTACTTTTTGTTTAATCAAGAATGAAAAGTTTTAATTCATATTTTTTCAAGATTGAGTTTCCACCTCAAAAGATTTAGAGAGTATATTATGCTTTTTGTGCATCAATAAATGAATTGCTAAGTTATATTTTACGTTTCGTTGTGCTTTATGGATTAATTAGCGTTGTCTAGAATAATAACGAAATATAAAAATTCGATTGACAGATTTCAGAATGGAAATGTTGACACTTAATATAATATTTAAAATGTAATATAAGAGCTAGATATTGTAATATATAAGAGTTATATATTATAAATAGATCTATTAAATCTCGTTATCAAACAGATTCAAAAATACAAACATCAATATTTATATGTATTCCATCAAAGAATCATACCTCTGTCTGTAAACAGTTTAGCAACAGTTTCTGCAAACAATTCTTTACATCGTTTCTGTACCTTTTGTGATTAGTTACCAATAATCCTTACAAAACGTTATAATGGCAGAACAAGAAGTAGACGATATTCTAATCCCAGTTCGTCGTTGGATACGTGGCCATTATACAAAATTAACAAGTAGTAATGAGGCAAAATGTAATCATTGTAATGAAAAATTCACTATACATAAGAACAGATTAGCTATTTTACATGAACATTTGGTGAAGATACATCCAGACATATTGTCAGAAGAAGAGAAGAAAGAAGATAAATTCGATTGGTCTTGGGATTATTTTATCGCAAAAAGCGATACAGAGGCAACATGCAAAGAATGTGGCTTAACAATTAAGTACCGTTCAGTAACTAATCTCAAAAAACATTTAAAACGTATTCACAAGTAATGTACAAAAATTAAATTAAAAAATTTATTTACGTATTGAAGAATGTAAAATTAATAATAGTAAAATGATCAATGTCAGCTAAAGAAAATGTAACGCCAACAAATATACTCAAATAAAGCTCGAAAAATTTATTAAACAGATTTTTGATACATGTCGTCAAATATGATTTGCAATTTTCAGCATTATAAACGTACAATAAAAAAAAATTCAAAATTTATTGAAGTAACTTACACACAAATTAGAAATTTTAATCAAATATTTAATATATGTGTAGTGATACTGCGCGCAATCAAAAGAATATGGAACACAGAACAAGAATTTTAATCTATTAGGAACTGTGTATTTCACAACACATGATTTCTGAAGGTTGAAATTTCTATTTTCTTAATTCCTATTTCTTTGATAGCGCAATTCCTTATAAAACTAATCAGTATTCATTTATGTTACACAGCCTTATTAAATAACAAACTGAATTCCATGTTTCAAATTTACTGTTACTGTGTTTAGTATAAAAAATTAGTGAAAAATAATGCGAAAAATTTCAATTTTTACCGGATAATTATCAGATTTACAGAATATTTAAATCTGCTTGATCGCTACATTTTTGAACACTACTAAATGTTCAAATAATAGATTTTAAAAAAATTATTATTTAGTCCGCATAACGGAGGACGAGCATAATTGAAAATAATAGCTTCAACGTACTTTTTATTGCTTTTTTAATAACTTCTTATGTAAATATAGGATATTCAATCCAAATTCAGATCGTGTAGAGGACAATAACGAGAGCAATTCAGACAATGACATGATTGCAAATGAGGATATAACTAAAAAGACAGATTTTATTCCAGCTCGTCTTTACATACGTAAACATTACACAGAATTAATATAAAATTGTTTTTTATTTGAACCAGGAACATTATTCTCAGGGAATGTATAAGAATAATATTATAATTTCTAAATAATTTAAAATAATTTTTCTTCTAATAAAATGCCATGAGGAAAGTTTTTCAGTTCAGAAAAACAAGTAAGAACATACCGTGACGCAGATATTTCTGTTCGAGAGATCGTCAACAAATTGATTGATCGAGTAATTCTATAGATAATTTTTTAAGATTGAGTGAACACTATGATAAAAATCATTATACAGGCGGTAATACAAAACTTACAATAGACGAGAGATTCAATAAATTTTACAGACATACGAACCGGGAATGAAACTGTTAGTGAAGTAGTAAAAGTTTTGAAATAGTCGGTTGTTATACACGATGTGTGCAACAAATACTACAAGATAAAGATTTAAAATGGACAAAAAATCTTTGATGCCTTCTCATATTCAAGGCCATAAAACTGAGATTAAAGTTTGCTTATAATCATATGACTTGATATAAAGAATGGAAAATGTCGTATTTCTTAACAAAAAAAATAATCTACATGAACCTGATAGTTTTAAATATTTCTCGCACAATTTACGAACTAATAAGGCAGAAGCCATGAGCTGAGAAATTTCGACGGAGGATGCTTGATGGTGCGGACTGCGTTTAATTATTCAAAGACGTCAATATGCAAAATTTGTATCAGAATGAACGCAGAAAAATATATCCACTTATTAGAAGATTGTTTAATTCCATTTATCGAAGAAAATCACGAAGAAAATGTTATTTTACAACAAAACAACGCTGCCAATGCAAAAAAAAACACAAGAGATGCAGATTTCGACAGAAAAATTTGCTACTTATGAAGTGGTAAATTTTCCTGCACGTTCGCCGGATTTAATTTCGATAGAGAACTTATAGGGAATTCTATCAAGAGCAGTATATAAAAATAATAAAACATTACAGTAAATACATTAAGGAGTTGGAAAACGCAGTAAGACAAAAATGGAATAAAATCGATACTATGACATTGTAAAAATTAATATATATTGTAGTATAGAAAATAGAATACATGAGTTAATTAGGCGTAATGATGTACTAATTATTAATATTAGAATTGTTATGTTCGTTGTAATACTTTAATCGATTTTAACTGTTTATAACATATATTTATAATAACTTATTTATTAAAAAGATAATATAGTTTATTTGATCTTAATACTGGTTTTTTTTACTATTCTTGCATAATCTTCTTATTTTTCTTTAATTTTATTTAGAAAACATTTAGATTCTATTAAAAATAGTAATATTCTTATAGAAATTTTATTTACTGTATTACTTATAACGGCATTAAACAAAACTGGGTAAAATTTTTTTACTTTCTTTTTGTGTTTTTATTAGTTTTTAGCACTATTAATCTCGATTTGATTATAATCATATACAATTTTAAGTCTTAGATCATTTTTAGTGTAATTAATTTATGATTATTGTAACAAAGTTTGATAATATTATCTAACAATAAGATAATATTATCTTAGATAATATTATTAAACTTTGTTACAATAATCATAAATTAACTAAAAATTATCTAAGACTCTAATTATCTAAGTTAAGACTTTATTTTCTCCCTCTTATGTTCCCCTTCCTTTTTAGTTTACCAACCTTCTTGTTTTGATATGTGGATATTATATTGTCTCTCTGAGCATCTTAAAGAAATGACTATATTTTCAATCTCATCGCTTAAGAATAGACAACGTTTATATTATATTGACACACAATTAGAAAGTATTTATTCTCATTTGATTTAGCTATTACTAAATTATATATACAAGGTGCGTCCCAAAATTTTCCGAACTTTTTCAATAGGGATAGGTCGGGTGGCGCCATCCGTGTGTTCGATTGCGCGTTTGAAAGGTACATCCCTAGCTGACTTCCAGTAAAAATTTCATGACATTTGGTTCAGTGGAAACGAAGTTATGGCGTCTCAAGTGTCAGTATGTTGTATACATCGGTACGAGAATGAACTTCGAACAAAGAGCCAATATTAAGTTTTGTTTTAAACTTGGTAAAACATTTACCGAAACCCATAATTTGATGAAACAAGTTTATGGTGATAATTGTGTAGCCCGTGCCAGTGTTTATGAGTGGTATATGCGATTCAAGAACGGTCGTGAGGACATAAATGACGACGCACATACAGGTCGCCCAAAATCGACAATTAACGAAAATTCCATCGAAGTTGTGCGTAATTTCATCAAGCATGAGCCAAAATCTTCAGTGAGATACATGGAAATGGAATTGAACATCCACACAAGTTGACTGACGACCAAAAAATGCATCGAATTCAACATTCAAAGGACATTATTAAGGAAGCAAAAAAGGACCAAAACTTTCTTTATAGCATTGTTACTGGTGACGAGACGTGGTGTTTTCAATACGATCCAGAAACCAAGCGTCAAAGCGCGGAATGGAAGGCGCGAAACGACCCAAAACCCAAAAAATCGCGTTTAGAGAAGTCAAAAGTGAAGACAATGCTCATTTGTTTTTATGATTCCAAGGGTATTGTGCACAAAGAATTCGTTCCAGCAGGCCAAACAGTTAATGCTGTATTCTATGTAAGCGTTTTGAAGCGTTTGGTGCACCGCATTCGTCGTATTCGGCCAGAATATCGCGAAGGAGGAAGTTGGCGCTTGTTACACGATAATGCGCCATCTCACCGTTCGACACTTGTCACTGATTTTTTGACTAAAAATCACATTTTAACAATCAACCATTCCCCGTATTCGCCTGATATGGCACCTTGTGACTTCTACCTATTCGGCAAAATGCATTTGTCCATGAAAGGAAAGCGGTATGTGGACGTAGAAGACATCCAAAGGGCTTGTACCACTATTCTGAAGGACGTGCCTTTGAACGACATAAAACACTCATTTGAAATGCTTTTAGATCGTGCCAAACGTTGTATTGAGTCCGACGGGGACTACTTTGAATAAACATTTGAATTTGAAAAAAAAAGTAAACCGTTGTTGTTTTATTTCAAAAGTTCGGAAAATTTTGGGACGCTCCTTGTATATAATTTATGTACATTACACAATTTCAATTCGTATTAATGACTTAATGTACATTTCTCATAATATTAGATTACCTTTTTACTTTTTTATTTTTATTTTTATTCCTTGTTTTTTAGTTTGTATTTCTCTTATTAGATTTGATTATTTATACCTATTACAATTTTACATTATATTTGTACTTTTTAACCGAAACAAGTATGTTTGTCTATAATCTACATACACAATCCAGAGGAATACATTATCGATTACAACATTCTTATAACATTTATTTTATATTGAGAGAGATTGATAATTAATACTGCGATCAAAAACGAATTTTAATTCTTATATATCTTATCTGTGTAATATTTCCATTTTTATTTTTGTTTACATTAATAATGATTCAACAGAGATCTAAATGTTTGGTTTTGTTTTGTTTACCGGCAATTAAAGTTTTCTATTTTAACTAGATGACATGTTTATTTATTAATGATTTCAAATTTTAATTTATAACGATTAATCTTAAGCTCATATCCCTTTGTCTTTCTGTTTTTTAAATTTATTGAGCTTTATTACTATTATAGTTTAATTTACGCGAGCGAAATTATGCGTTATAATTACGAATATCTTCTGTTCACCTTTGCTTTTATTTAGAAAACAATTTGGTATTCTCACTTGTAACTTTCTGAAACAATTATTTTAAGCAATCGTGAAAATTGAATGTAAATATTAGCGTCCGCATCAAATTTATAAATTCTTGTTTGAAATTAGAATTGATTCGTCCACATTTATATAAACTTACTAAATAATAATTTAATAATAATTTTTCACTTTACAATAACACTTCGTACATAAGACTTGAAAGGATTCAACTGAATATATAAAGGCAATTATGCGATTAAAGTTGAAAGATACTTACTGCCATTTACATATGACCAGAATATTTTCATTTTTCGAATACAATCTCTGATATTTTGTCAGCCTCTGTAGATTGTGATTTCTTTAAATATTTGGATCATATTAACAATACTTACTTTTTCGAACAAATGTATAGAATAAATTAAAAAATAGATTAGTTACGACATAAAAAATTTACATTATTCAAGTCTAAAATTAGACCTATCTAATATGTTTGTTCTATTTCCAATGATACGAATGATAATTCTAATAATATTCAACTTTATAATGATTCACAAAACATTCAGTTTAACTCAGAAAGAATTGATATTAATCTGGATAAATTTAGTGAGGCGCTTCCCCTCGATACGCTCTATGACAAATGATTTGTTAATTTGAGCAGCAGTGACATTAATATTCCCTTAGAAGTTCGATATTTATTACAATTTGGTAAAAAATTTGGGGTTTCTATTAATAGAAATAACAAAAAAAAACTTTAATTGAATTTATTAAACACATTGAAAATAATATAAGTGATCGACCTAAAAACTTATTAACTTTGTCAGAAATAATTCTATTTCAATACTAAACAGATTCCATAACAATTTTCCTTCTCCTAATTTTATTGACAAACAGATTTTAGAGTGGCTATATAATAAATATTTAATAAAAAGATTTATATGCGTCCACACACATACACACACACACACACACACACACACACACACACACGTACGCACGCACGCACTCACGCACACAAAACACAAACACAATATGTCTGCAGATATACACATTACATGAAAGCAATAATTCCAGGAAGAGATGATAATAATTACTTACTAATGTTACAAATTTGTTATGGTGTTTCTATATCTAATATTAATAATATAGTACATCATCATATATACTTTCATCATTACTCCTAATTAACTCATATATTCCATTTTCTATATTTCTCGATTTTATTCCATTTTTGTCTTATAGCATTTTCCAACTCCTTAATGATACTATGTGTAATATTTATTATTTCTATATACTGCTCTTGATAGAATTCCCTATAAGTTCTTTATCGTAATTAAATCCGGCGAACGTGCCGGAAAATTTGCGACTAAGTATCAAATTTTTCTGTCAAAAACTGCACTCTCGTGTTTTCTTTGCAGTGTTGTTTTGTAAAATAACATTTTCTTTATGATTTTCTTCGATAAATGGAATTAAATAATCTTCTAATAAGTCGAAATATTTTTCTGCATTCATTCTGATACAAATTTTGCATATTGACGTTTTTGAATAATTTAACGCAGTCTGTACTATCAACCTCCGTCGAAATTTCTGCTCATACTGCCTTATCAGTTCGTAAAGAGTAATATTCATCAGTTCGTGTGAGTAATATTTAAAACCATCAGGTTCATGTAGATTACTTTTTTCGTCAAAAAATATGACATTTTTTCATTCTTTATGTCAAGTCATATGATTTTAAGCGAACTTTAATCTCGCAGTTTTATGGCTTTGAGTATAAGAAGACATCAAGGATTTTTTGTTCACTTTAAATCTTTATCTTATATTTGTTGCACACGTCGTATATAACAACCGGCTATTTGAAAACTCTTGTTGCTTCACTAGCAGTTTTATTCCCGGTTCGTATTTCTTTAAAATTCATGAATGATCACGCCTATTGTAAGTTTTGTGCCGCCTATATAATGATTTTTACCATAGTTTTTACTCAATCTTAAAAAATTATTTATAGAATTACTGGATCAATTAATTTGTTGATGACCTCTCGAATAGAAATGTCTGCATTGCGATATGCTTATATGTATTTTTACTTGTTCTTCTGAACTGAAAAACTTTTCTAGTAATATTCTGCTATAAAAGAAATTATTTTAAATTATTAAAAAATTATAATATTATTCCTAATATTTACTTTCCCTGAGAAAGATATTTCCGATTTAAATGATAAAAAACAATTATATATTAACATTGTTCTTATATATCATACTTATCTTGACTGACATTCTTGTGTCTATGTTCACAACACTAAAAACTCGCGAATTTATTTACATTATCGTTTCACAATAAAAACACTATGGTATTCATAAGGTTTCGATTTATAATTAGTAAAAATTAATGAAATACATCAATTTTTATTGGTAAATTATGGTGTTTTTATAAAAATTAGCCCATTATGTATATGATTTTGACGCAGATCATTTGATACACTTTAATCAGCAATCAAAGTGAAAAGAGAATTACTAGTTGAATTGTTAGCTTCATGACAATCAATTCCGTATGAAAATCGACTGCAGTCCTGCCCTTATATTCTATAAATTATTATGCAATCGTTATGAGTTCATAACAATTCCATAACGAGTCATAGAATTCCACTGCTGCCTCTATAACTTGTTATGCAGTCGTTGATTGCATTACGAATATTATGAACACATAACGACTGCATAACGAGTTACAGAAATACAAGACTTGGTCCCCCTAAATATAAAAGTAATATTATTTTATATATTTATATTATTAGCCACATCTTTCCTCAAATACGAAGTACGAAGTTAAATATCATATAAAGTTCATTATATAAAATCATCTTTTTTATCGTCTTATAATCTATATCTATATAAGGCAATTCCTGTGATATTCTTTTTGTATTTAATTTTTGTGTTTAATATATCTGAATTTCTACAGTAAATTAAAAAATAGAAGATAAAAACGATTAGCCGAAATCAAATTTTATTTGCAGTATATTGTATGAACCTTTTACTTTATAAAAATAAATACTGTGATAACGTATACATGTCAGTGCATAAAATTAAATTGTACATATATAAAAATATTTTGATAATAAAAATAAAAAATAATACTAAAATTAATATTACGTTTTATGTTTACGTTGATAAATTATATTATTATTATATTATTATTATAAACAATTGTACTTATCTTTACTTTACAAACAGCATTACGATGTGCACATAACTTCAATATATGAAATATTTTGTCAAAATTATTATTAGCTTCAATTCGAGTCGATACGTGCCGTTAAAAGCCATATAAATAAAAAGCATCCACTGAACACATTTGTACTTAGTATTGTATAATATAAAGACATAATGTTGCAAAAGTATAGTTATTTTGTAACAATACTCATACGTAAATAAAAATTCCGCGAAAAGAAATGCAATTTAATCTAGATTATCTGTGACCTCATTTGGTTATTCAATACATACTGGTTAAACGGAATATATATATGTTATACGACATATTATATTTAAATAATTATAGTATTTTCTATCAAATAAAGCATATCATTCGTTAGCATTTGTTTTATCCTTTTCAAGTGTCAATTGTTTTTTTATTTATTAGCAAAAGCGCTGCACATTTTATTAATGTCTTAATTATCATAATAAAACGTGAGACATAAAGTAGGATATATACCTAAAAAAACTCATTCAAAGTGTAATATCATAAAAATTGTTTTATGGCTTTTATAAGAGGTAGTAAATAGCATTAGATTTCATAAAAAAAGTCAATATCAAGTCAATATCAAGTCAATATCATGCTTAGATGAAATTAAATCCCAAAAGCATTTGATGAATTAATTCGCAATTACATGGGATTCTAATATATTGTGGATAATTGTCATTACTTTATTTAATCAAAATTAAAATATATAAAACGGTACCGAAATGAAATAAAATCATCCATAATGTAATCTTTATTATAAATCATAATTAAATATTTATTTAATATTTTATTAATTTGATATCCTTCTGAATAAAAATATGAATTTTTCTCTTAAGAGCGATCCACAACTAATGGCTTAATCTACGTATCCATAAATAAAAATTCCGCGAAAAGGAAGGTAATCTAATCTAGATCAGTGTCCATTCTGTTATTCAATACTTGCTGATTAAACGGCATATAAATATGTTATCCCCCAGTGTACGTATTTTACAGTGCAGTATCCATAAAGTTCCGAGAGGAATTGTGAAAATTAATTCTGAAAATCTTATAAAAAATATTAAAATGTGTTTGTGTCTCATACAGTAAGAACTAATTCAATTAAAATATTAGCCGACCATTCAGAAAACTAGAAGGAACGCTAGAAGGAGCGCTGGCACCATTATTAATCATTGGATCGTTTTGCAATTTGTGCATGTTCGAATATCCTCGTGGACAACCTAGGCCGTATCTCTCTTGCCTATATGTTTTGGTCAAATGGGGCTATATTACGTACTATTACTATCCACAAATCATCGAGGATTGGCAGACTTCTAAGATGATTTCCTTCAGCGATTTCCTCCCGTTGATTCTCATTACATCAATTTTCTTTGGCTTTTATCATTTTAAGGTAAAAATTTTTAAATGTATTCCCGATCCGTATATAATAATACTTAATATAATACTTTTAATATTACTTATTTTTTATTTAATAGTATTTTTAATTGAGAGCATTAAAGGAGTTTTAAATTCATAATTATAGGCAAATACAAAATTAAAAAAGTTTTCATAAGTCTTTCGATACTGTTAATCGTGATCTACTTTTGTCAAACTCAAGCTATGCAGTCTGTCCCATTCAGCCCTCTCACTAATTTGCTCGTTCCTTACAAATCACAGCAAGTCCTCATATATAATCCTTTTCCTCTTTTTTCTTTCCTCATGCCCTGAAATTTTCTGAAATACCCAAAGATTCCATTCTCTTTATTTTTTCTTTATTTTTTAATATTTTTGTCTCTGATTACTGTTTCTCTGTCCTCCAAGCTTTTCATGTATGTAGATATAATTCTTCTCAAATCCCTTTGCCTATTCAATGCTTTAGCATGTTCTGCTTTAAATAAAGATCTAAAATCTCCTGTCAAATAATCTATTAATAATTCGCTGCATCTAAATCCTCCCTCTAAATCACTCTTGCTAATTGTCAATTTCTCAACATTATTATCCCATATTCATCCTTTGATAATTTCTTTTCTAAATTCTTTCCTCGCTCTTCCTCTATCAAGATTCTTGATGTCCATATTGACTCTTCATGGACATTCGAGTCACACGTGGCCGTCAAGTATTGGGCTGCTTACGTCCGTCTACGTTTTCTTTATCTTCTTCGTCACATTTTTTCTTACTTCCAAAAATTCCTTACTTCTTAATTACTCACTATTTCGTTATTTGATTGTGCTGATGTCGTCTACGTTCCGGCTCTAATCAACAACTCCTAAATCGTATTCAAAATTCTTGCCTCTGCTTCTCCTATTGCGTCCATAAATACGCTATACGACTATATATCTCCGTATTATCAGAGATCTGGCTGATTTAGGATGTAGAAACGTTTTTTTCTCCATCTATACTATCTCGTTTTTTCTCTCCTTCGCTTCTTTATATCTGCGATACCTATGTTGAACTCTGAGCTTCATTCCATTTTTAAACTTCTTATCACCAGGTACCAAAATTACTTATCCTTCCATTCATCAGTCCACTAAGTTCCGTGCCGCTTTCTCTTACATCTCAGTCAAATATTTCAATTCTCTTCCTGTACCAATAAAAACCTATCCTTCTTTGTCCTCTTTTCGTTCTGCTGCCTCGCGTTTCATCGCGTCACTCATAGTATTTAAACGATATTGATGTAACTGATATGTGTGAGTGCGCGTACGTGTGTATGATTTTAACTATTGCTTCATCATTAATTGCATCGTTGTCTTAGTCCCAATTTTTTGTTGCTGGTAAGCTTTGTAATAGCAGTTTTGCCAATTGCAGGCTACTATAGTCTATTGTATCATATTTTATGTCTTTTACTCTGTTAACATGTAATCTTTTTCATAAAGCTTTGCAATAAATTAAATTTAAAAAAATTTTTTTTTGAATACATCAATTTTAATGCCCTACATTATTAAAATATAACTCTTTATCTGTCACATTTCTTGTACACATTGCAATAGTAAATTTTACTAAAATATAAAATTATAATTATTTTTTTCTGGTGCATGATCGATTAATATAATTTTTTTAAAGGAATTGAAAATGTGCTTACGTAAACTTGCCATAGTAGACGACACGTTGGAAGCTCTCGGAGCGCCAAAAGAATACCGAAGGCTACGTAACTGGATAATTCGAATAATAATCGGGTGGATTGTATACGTTTTTTTTCAATTAGCATTTTTTCAATTAATTGTTTTTATTTACGCTTTTACTTTTAATTACGTAACTGAATGGACGATGATGTTGGATAAATTTCTGAGAAGTTTACCGAAGTTTATCATTATCTTAAGTGCTCTGATTTCTACAGCTATCCTTGGGTTAGTATTATACATGTGTACACATTTACTTTGTAAGCTATTTCTATTGATATTGTGCATTAAATGTGTTTACAGTGTGAAACACTTAAAAATCATTTGGTAACATATAACAAAAGGGATCCGAGTAAAAATTTGTATGTGCAATTATATATGATCATATATGTAATGTTATATATGATCGTATATGATATTTGTCTCTATATAACTATATATGACCATATATTATTATATATAGACATATATGTCTACATATATGACTCCATATATGACTACATATGCCGCTATACGACCATATATGATTGACCATATATGACTATGTATAACCATATATGATCATATATGAAATCAAATATGATCTCATATCTTATCATATATATTTTCTATTCTATATGAAATTATACATGATTATACATAAAATTGTATGTGACCATGTATTGAATCATGTATTCATATATAAAATTATATATGAACACATATCAAATCATATATAATCAGATACAATTGTATATAAGTTATATATAATTATATGTGTTTATATATAAAATAAATATAAAATGTGATTATATATAAAAAATTTTTACTCGAGGAGCCATCTCCATCAGTGACCATGACTTTGACAACATATGTATGTTGTCTGTATTGACTGCATAAAATATGTATATACAATACTTTTGAGTATCAACAATATACTAAACAAGTAATTTAACACAGTAATTTAAAATAAATAATTAATCACTACTTTTCTATATTAAATATTTTTAAGAGATGAGCATCTTTAAAAAATGCTGTAAAGGACGTTATATTGAGTAATGTAATCGAATAAACATACGGTCAGAATTTCCACCTCCAATGAATTTGATCTTGATATATGTCGTCATCAAAAAGTAGCGGCAAAAGTATCGATAAATTATAACATAAAAGGTAACGGTAAAATCCTCATAAAAGAGTAATGGAAACTAACGGTAAAAGTAACTTTCGTCCCTGGCTATAAGGGAGAGCCGCGCCGCATGTCCATAAGTAATTATGATATGATTGAATTAGACGCTATGCCTCCGCAATAGAACAGACTTCTACATCTGCGTCCTGCGTCAAAGACACTTAAATGCGTTTCAAAAAATTCGTATAAAAATTCCATTTCATCTTTGTGTTCGTAGTGTGCATGCAAATATTTAGACGGCTCCAGAGGCGCAACTATATAAAACTTGCTTCTGCTGTGAAATTTTTATGCTCTTCTCAAACGACCGCGATTCATTTACGATGGGATGAGCGATGTAACTTCACAGTTTTAAATTAGAATATGACAAAATGACATAATGTGATGTTTAGAATTCACTATTATTGATTTTCAGTGATTTTTGCGCGTTTTGATCAAGGAAATATTGGATATAAAATCTTTGCAAAAAGTGATCGGGATTGGAAATTTACACTTTTCGTATAAAAATGAATGTTAAGGTAAACGTGCCAGTGACCGGACGTGTACTGTAGTACCGGATATTAACAAAAAATTATAATAATTTATTTATATTATTATTTAGGGATGCTCCGCATAATATGTTAAGGGATACAAAATATCAGATATTCGTCATTAAATTCTTATTGTATATCTAATTATCTGATCTTGATAACCAATTTTTCGGATATCCTGCAGGATATCTAAAAAAAAACTTCCAAAGAAAAAAGAAAAATGGCATGATCCTTTAACTAAAGATACTTTAACAAAAGATCCTTTAAGGGGATCTTTACGTTTGAGAATCGATTTTAAAGGCATTCTTTGAAAATTTTTTTAATAAATAAATATTTAGGTATAATCAAAAACTAATACAAGTAAGTCTGAAAAATGCGTACAATATACGTATAAAAAAATTTATTTTTTGTATTGTTAATGTTTTACAGAATAGTAATAAGATGGCGCTGAAATTAAGCATGCACCGCGAATACGGTCAAATGGTGATAGAAATACAGATCGTATTGTTGGTCTCATAGCAAAAATAAAGCTTTTTCTTATAATAAAAAATAGACTTGTAATTCTCGCCCAAACTAAAATAATTAATCATATGCATACTTTCAAAATGGTAACAGTTTGAAAAAATAATTCGAATTTTCCTCACATTTTTGACCTTCAAAAAAATAGAAAAAAATTAACGTAGATTAATATTAATTCTAGGATGGGCGATAATGACGTGTTTTCTGAGAATAACGTAAAAGTAAAAGTCAGTCGGACTTTTACTTTTTTTGGAATCGTGATGAACATATTCAAAAACAGGGCAAAAGGCGAATAAAGTTTTGCAATATTTTAGTACAAGTACCGCTCCGTTAGAAACGAAAGTGACGCTCAGATGGGAACGAAACTTTGCTCTATTGGATAGAAACGTTCTAGAATAGTTTTGAAAGGTTGAATGTAAATAATGGCGAGCGTCGGTTATAGCAATTTGTTGGTGCGCCCTATTAGAATCGATCATGAAGTCCCATACACCATATCATTTTATCTCGTATAGCTTGGACAATTTTTGTTTCTTCCAAAAAACATTTTTGTAGGATATTCTTGAAACTATAAGTTTTCAAAAACAGCAAAAATAATTGATATTTATTATCCCTAAAACATAAAAACTCTCTTAACAAAATGCATTTGTTTAGTGTTTTTAGCAATTGTTTAGCAATTTTGTTTAACATTTCTTAATTTACTGATTAAAAAATTATTATTTTCTGTAAGGCGCGTAGTTTTCTGGTGGCTTTCTTTTTCGTTATCTATAAACGTTATCTGTAATTATAGTTTAAAACGACTGAAATTGAATTATAAATTTATAATAAATAATTATAATAAACGTGATTTATAAATCAAAACATATAAAAAGAGAAGCATGAAACCACAGCACTGGATATTGTTTGTGAAATTTAATAAATCATTACATTAATAAAAAATTTTTAGACATTTCACAATCTGGTCATCTTCAGTAAAATCACAAATATCAGTAAAACGCAGAATTTACATATATCTGACATTAAATTCAGCCGTCAAAAATATAAATATATATAAATGTGTTCTTTCATCTTGTGAAGGTACATCATACAACATGGTTGCAGCGCCAATTATCATATTGCAAGTTATGTAGAACAAGAATTTCCAGATTCTAATTTAAAAATTAAACTATCGTTAATATCTTCTAGTCAATTTTATGAGGATTAACAAATCGTTACCTGTTTTACAGACAAAATGATGAATCTTAAGCACTTTCTTCACGCAGATGGAAATTCGTCGATGATTATCATTGTCATTGTATATTATTATTTGTCCATATCATCATATGTTACCGTTATTTATATATATGTCAAAAGTTTAGATTATTCTAGAATTATTTTTAAGTGTAAGAGAGATCTTTCTTTAGAAAAGGCAGATAAACATCAGACAACCTTCAGTGTCACTTTGCTTATTAATACTACTTATTTGGCTTTTTATGTATATCATTTCAGAAATTCTTCTTTTAAATAATGATTGTTCTGCATCTAAAAATTCTAATATTAATTCGTGCATCCAATCCAATTCGTGCATCTCATTCACTTGGTGGCGTGAAACCATTGATATCTCAAAGGATCTTCTTATGTCAACCTTATGTTCTTTGATTCGAGTTTTTAATTTCCTTTTTGTTTGGCCAACATAAGAAGATTCAATCCAGACAATTTATCTTATAAACCACTCCACAATAATCCTCTTTGCATACACGATCTTTTCCAGTTTTAATAAGTCTATTAAGTTTATTTATAGGTTTGTAAGCAATATTAAAGCCCTGTGATAATATAACTATGTGATAATTTTTTAAATTTTTTCGATACTTTACTTAAATATGATATTACAAAAAACTTTTTCCTTAAATTGGAATTAGAATCATTTTTATTGTTATTCCACTCACTATTTTTATCTAAATTAATTCTATTTTCTAAAATTTTTATTCTGTTTTTTATTGTTGAAAAAAATGAATTCAAGAGGATAACTATTCATTAACAGAGTGTGAACTAAGTCTGAATATTTTTTTCCTGAAATTTTGAATGGAATAAAAACAATATTCTGTCTTATTGCCCGATGATTACATCCCTTTTATGCACTAATGGATGATTCGAATAATAATTCAAATATTTCCCTGAATTAGTAAGTTTTTTATAAATATTGAAGATAATTCTTCCTTTTTGTCTCATAAGTTTATCATCTAAAAAATTAATGCCATATTCGTCGCTAAAGTATAAACCTTATCCTTTCATGATATGAATTAAATAATTCCAGAACATTCTCAACTTTATCTTTATGCATGGACAATACAATGTCATCAACATAACGGATATAAAAAGACAAAACAATATTATTGGTCGTAATAATTTCTTATTCTAAGTCTTGTAGAATAATATTCGCTAATATAGGGAACAATGGAGAGCCCATTGGCATGCCAAAAATCTGTTTAAAAATTTTTTTGCCAAATTTAAAAAATAAAATTCTAATTTAGTCCGACTTCTAATTATTTATTAACACAATTAGCATTAATATGCTGATACATATTATAATGTTAATAAAAGATATGATTAATTCTTTTTCATTTAGATGCATAAGCTCCAGATTTCATCGAATCAATGAACGTTTACGTGTATTATATTCTGATCTGTTCGAAAGTAGTGTGGATTACAGAAGACAAAACAGATCCATCTTTGTGCATCAGCGGATAACTGAAGCTAAGGATCACAATCAATATATATGGATAATAATGTAATAATTATTTAATAGAATTACTATATATACACTCATATGTTTATATGATACAGAATGACTCAATTTAACTTTCACATCGCATATTTCAAAACATATTTAAAAAATGTTTTTTATAAAAGTGTTTTTATAAAAGTGCAATTGCTTCGAGAGGAGCCTATTGTGATCACGTTATTCTCTTCTAAATAGAGATATGATAAGAGACGCAATGAAAAAAATATAATAGTTATCTGCACTTGTAAAAATGGAATTATATGATTTTGTACATAATATGATTTCTCTATATATAATCTTTCTGTACGTAAAAATATTAAGTTAAAAATATAAAAAAATCCACAATTTACGAGATATTATAGGTACATTTCTCTAACATAAATAATTGACATGATACATTAAATATTTCATAAACCATTAATTTTTTGATAATTGTAATATCCTAATACTTTTATGAATAGAATAATGAAATAAATCAGCAGTAAAGAAAACATATACTTGTTTGTTTAAAATTATTCGTTGTACTTATGTATTTTTTTGATAAATCTTTAGAAAATGGACCTTTTGCCAATTTTGGTAATCTTGAGATATATTGTTAAATAAAATTGATAAAGTATGATAAATCGTATGTTTAACTTTTCGTTTCTTTTCCAAGTGGAGTAAAGCAAACAAATTCTCTGCGTTAAAACACAAATTCTTTCTTTTAAAACACATATGTTTTGCTTTACAATACAAATTCTCTATCTTAAAGACACAAATACTCTGTTTCCAAAACAAAAATAATATAAGAAAAAAGTAGCTAAGGTAGAATATAATAAAATATAAAAAATAAAATAGATAATTTTAACAAATTATTCAAACATTGCAGAGTATAAATAAATCATGATCATGCGTTCATAATATAGAAAGATGTTTCGGCCTTAAGCAGAGAAAAGGCGGGATACAGATGACTTTAAGATTCACTTTCTTTAAAAAGAATGTGAATTCTAAAATCATCTGTATTACCGAAACACATAATTTCTAACAATTACCATTTTCTCTATTACTCATTCAAAATTCTTTTCCAGGATTAAAAAATATACGTTAATACATATCTTCGAAGTAAAACTTTAATGCTAAAAACGACGAAAAGTTTCAAAATTGAAATTTTTTTTATCATTTCTTAGTCCAATATAGTGCTTCAGAACTGTTACGTCATAACAACATTTGCTTCATATAAAAGCTGTGCAATTTGTATTTATGAAATGACAGTAGTAAATTAGTAGTTTACACAAAAAAACAATGTAGATTTCTTAAAATCAAACTTACAATTAGATGTCCAATTAAAACGTTGTTATTCAAAAGTATACGTATACCAATATGGGCGTGAAATATTGATGTACTAGTATATAGCGGTGTATTGATGACACGTAAATCGTCTGTGTGTAAATGCTACTTACAATATGACTATTTTTCTTTATGATCCTTTTAAAACTAAATGATGAAAAAAAAATTAATTTTGAATATGTGTTGTAATCGATTAAATGTAGAGGTAGAAAATTAAGAATTTTATACATATTTTCAAAATGATTCATAATAAAATTATGAAAAAATTACGGATTATTCTAAATCATGTTTAAAAATAATACTATAAAGGTGATGATTTATTATTTGGATGACAAGTTATTTTAATAAATAATAGTATCTTTTTAATCTGTGCTCTAATAAAAATATATGTAAATGCACTATATAGAATGAATAATAAATTCAGTTTTTTAAAAATCCTGGAAAAACGAGCAGATGAGAGTATAACGCAATTGTTGGAGCGTAATCAGAAAATAATGTTAATCAGTGCAGATCTTGATAGTATATATTTCCATAAAGACGGACGTTTCGACTCTTTTTAGAGTCATCATCAGCGTTAATGTAGTTCTTAGAACATATGCAATCGTCATTCATGTATCAAGCGTAGCCACTATAGAATTGAAAGATCCAAAGTGAGGCGAATTTCCTTGCAATTTCCACACAATTCATTTCACTTTGGATCTTTCAATTCTATAGTGGCTGCTATTGATGCATGAGTGATGTCACATATGTTCTAAGAACTTTATTAACGCTGACGACTCTAAAAAGAGTCGAAACTTTTGTCTTTATGGAAATACACGCTATCAAGATCTATACTGATTAATATTATTTTCTGATCATGCTTCAACAACTGCGTTATACTCTCATCTTTCCCTTTTTCCAGGATTTTTATTATTGAAGAGTCATAGAGAAATTGTTAAGATTTCCGTTATTATCAGTTTTTTAATATAAGTACATTATGTATTCAAAATTATTCATATAGTTACATTGAGATACATGAACTAGTTGCCCAGTAAATAAACAAAATACTTAAAGATTATGTGTTTTTCTCCGTGTCCAGATCCATTCTTGGAATGCCAACGTTTCGTAAACATTGCAGTCCATTTCATCAGGGCGAGGAGCAGCCCAAGCTGTTCCTCTGGGCCATTCCTCTTATATTATGCTGCTTGGAGTGGAGGGGAGAAAAGAATTGCGGGTAGGAAAGGGAGAGGGGAAATTGGTCGCTCTTCAATAACGGGAGAATGGTTTTTCATATTTTATTTATGTTATAGCCATTATCTCTATTTAAATTGTTAGGATGTTTTTGTATGTATGTATATATATTTTTTTTTCCCCTCAGGATCACATTATTTACAATCGCACTTATACTAACTTTATACACTAATTTACTCTAACTTAACCTAACCTACAACTATTATGCTCTCTCTCTCTCCCTACTCACACTAGCTGGCTCATTACCCTCTCTGCCTATTTCCTATGGAATTCTGTTTCCGTTTTTTTTTCTTTTCCTTGTTCTCTCTCTCTCTCTCTCTCTCTCTCTCTCTCTCATCCACTTCTTTATTCACTCCCTTCCCCCTTCCCCCCTCATTCCCCTTCTCTTCTTCACTTCCCTCATTCATACCCTCCCCCCCTCTCCCTCTCCCCACAAGATCTTCTTACATGCTTCCTGCTACCTTCTCCCTCATTCCAGCTCCTGCACTTCTTCCAAACATGTTCCCAAGTCTCCCTTTGCCCTCCGCAATCGATATATCTTCCTATTCTCTTCCTTCCAATACTTCCCTTCCATCATCTCATTTCCAAGCCTAAACCTCGCTATCTTCTGCCATCTATTTTCCCCTCATCCTTTCTCCAGATATTTCGGCACTCTCTCCTCCTTTAAACATCCGTACCATCTACTATCTCGATTTCCTTATCCATTCCCATCTTTCCTCCCTCTGCCTAACCTTTTCCCTCTCCTCTAATTCCTCGACTTTTCCTTCTCCTCTAATTCCTCTTTCTATCTCTTTCCATTCCCTATCTCTCCATTTCGATACCATCTCTTCCCCCTAACGCCCTCTCTCTTATTTCTTTCCTACATGCCCGCGTTAATCTTTCTTCAAAATCCCACGCTCTCCTCCCCGCTCTGCTTCTCATCATTTCCCTCTGCATTTCTTCCCTTACTAAGTAACCCTGGTGTCCTTTCCTCTACCCCAAGCATTCATCTTAAGAATCTTTCCTGCACTTTTTTTACCTCCTTCCTTTCTTTCCAACCCCATATCTCTACTCCATACTCCATCACTGTCCATACTAATGTGTCAAACATCCATATTCTTCTTCTCCAATTTCCATCAAATCTGCTTTCCCCCATACTTGCCCCATTATTGTCGCTGCTTTTGCTGTCGTTGCTGCCTTCCCCGTATGCCTTTCCTGTCCTCCATTCCTCTGAAATATATATATATATATATATATATATATATATATATATATATATATACCCTAAATATTTGTACTCTTTCACCTTTTCAATCTTTTTTCCTTTCCACCACCAACTCATCCTACTCATTCTCCCTCCCCTCTCCTTGAATCTGAACACCTTCGTCTTCCTTATATTTAACTTAAGCCCTTTCCTATCCAAGTATCTTTCTAATCTTTCTAGCATACTCTTCATCTCCCCCTCCTCCTCCGCCATCAACCACATTATCTGCGTACTGCATCGAATATATCTTCTTCTCTCCTAGCTTTATCCTTTGCTATTTTACCTTACTTATTCCCTCTTCTAGATCCTCTATCACTATATTGAACAGTTCTGGACTTGACGCACATCCCTGTCTTACTCCTCTTGCCGTCCAAAATCCTTTTCCCAACCCATCTCCCTGTCTTATTCTACTCCTTACCTTTCTTAACATTTCCTTCACCTTCTCCATTAATCCCTCTCTCATTCCTCATAGACCCTATCAACACTCCTCTATCCACTGAATCAAATGCTGTTCTCAAATTCACAATCACTGCCGTCATTTTCCCTCCCTTTTTTCCAATCTGCCTATTTATCAAATAATTTAGCGTATATATATTATCCATCGTTCCTATCCTCTTTCTGAACCCCGTTTGTTCGGTGGAATCAGTCCCTTCTCTTCCACTTCCTTTCTCAACCTTTCCGCTAATGCCGTCGTATATATTTTGTACAATGGCGTCATTATCATCACCCTCCTATAATCCTCCACAATCTCCATCCGCCTCTTCTTTTTAATTGGCACGAATATACCCTCTCTTCATTCCTCCGTCCATCCCTCCCTCCTCTATACTTTGTTGCATAGCTCCCACACTTATTCCTCTATTTCTTCTCCACTATATCTCCACACTTCACATGGCATTCCATCCACTCCTATCGCTTTACTATCCTTCAACCTCCTTATTATCCTGTTTATTTCTCTCCGCTCCAAATCTTTCTCTCCCCCCATCTCTCTTCTTCTCTCTCCTCCTCTTATTACCTTGTTTTCTACTCTTCCTAATTATTTACGAAAAAATTCCTCCCACTCTTCTATTTCTACATTCTTATTCAATCCCTTCTATCTTTTCCTTTTCCTGTTGACCACTCTTTACACCTGCCCCTTAACCTGCCTCTTAACCGCCTTCTAACTTCCCTTTTTTTCCTTCTACATTCCTCATCCCATCATCCTTTCCTTCTTCCCCTCTCTCCCCATCTATCTTTCTCTACCTTTTCCATAGTCTCTCTTACTCTTGTTCCAAATTCTCCCTATACTTCCTGCACTTTTCTCTCTTTTTCTCCTTCACAACACTCAAATTCCACTCACTCTTATAAAGTATATAATATCGCTTATTCTACTCTGAAAACGAAGGTCCATCAGGTTTTTGTATTTCTATGGCTTCCTTATACTTTCTTGGAAAGTATGATGTAATATTAGCCATTATGGTCGTTTTGTAAAACAGTATTTGATGTCCTATTTCGATGTTGTGTTTTGATAATGCCGACTGCGTGACGTGTTTTAGCCTGACATTACGTTAACGTTCTTTTATCCGTAAGTTGACCATTTTTTCGGTTTTTGCAATGTATACTTGCCCGCAGGATCATGGTTGTATGTCAGAGACTATTGTCTTGTTTGCATGTTTATTGATTATTTTGGTTATTTCTTTTTCGTCGTGTCCGTTGTTGTGTAAGGTTAGTTTTAGGTGGTTAAGTTCTGTCTATAAATGTTCTTTATCAGAGATAGTGAAAGCTCTATGTATCAGTGAGTTGATTGCAGACTGTTTTTGTGCTGGGTGGTAATGCGACTCGGCATGTAGGTATCTATCTGTATGTATCAGTTTTCTGACGGAGACACGGCAGAGCCAATACTCCATAAATTTCTTATTTTGATTT
Source organism: Acromyrmex echinatior (assembly GCF_024713525.1). Lineage (NCBI taxonomy): Eukaryota > Metazoa > Arthropoda > Insecta > Hymenoptera > Formicidae > Acromyrmex > Acromyrmex echinatior. The sequence continues at coordinate 6,882,267 of NC_141868.1, forward strand.
CACTATAGAGGAAAACGGAAAACTCTTCTTTCTAGATGTTCTTATCTTTGAAAAAGCTGATGGTACCTTAAACCATTAAATGTACAGAAAACTAACACACACAGATACTTACATGCCGAGTCGCACCACCATCCAGCAAAAAAAGTTAGCAATCAACTCACTTGTACATAGAACTTTCATCATCTCTGACAAAGAACATCTACAGACAGAATTCAACCATCTAAAACTAGCTTTACAGAACAACGGACACGACGGACAAAAAGCATAATTAAAATAATCAATAAACATGCAAACAAGAGAAACGATATTTGACACACAGATGAAAGAATCTTATCCATTCTCTCAAAGGGACAGATCGGATTGGCAGAATATTAAACAAACACAATATCCGAACTATCTTCAAACCACCCAAAAAAATAGGACAAATATTAAGAAATCCTAAAGATCAAAGACTTCCACTCAACTTCGCAGGAATATATATACAAAATACCTTGTTCCTGGGGGCAAGTATACATTGGAGAAACCAGGAGAATGGTCAATCTACGGATAAAAGAATGCCAACGTGATGTCAGGCTAAAACATCCCATGCAGTCGACATTATCAGAGCACAACATCGAAATAGGACATCAAATACTATTTGATAAAACGACCACAATGGCCAACATTACATCATACTTTCCAAGAAAGTATAAAGAAATCATATAGATACAAAAACACCCTAACAATCTAAATAGAAATAATGGCCACAACATAAATAAAATATGGAAGACCATTCTCCCGGTTTGAAGATTGACCAATTTCTCCCACCTTCCACCCGCAATTCTCTTCTTCTCCCCACTCCAAAAAGCAATGTAATATAAGAAGAACAGCCCGGAGTATCAGACTGCTCCTCGCCCTAATGAAGTGGATTGCAAGGTTCACGAAACGTTGGCATTCCAAAAATAGATCCGAACACAGAGAAAATTTGTGAAATACATAATCTTTATTAGAAAGCACCCATAGAAGCCTCAAGAATAAAAATGCTTATTTGTTCTATTTTTGTAACTAATCAGTGAATAGCATGATACTTTGCAAAAATTATTTTATGTAAATATTTAAAGTACTTATTATATAAAAGGAAAATATAAATTCTTTTATCATTTAAAAAATTTTAATTTAACAATAAAAATAATTCAATTTAATTTAATTTAGTTTATTACAAAGCTTTGTGAAAAAAATTACATGTTAACAGAGTAATAAACATAAAATATGATACAATAGACTATAGTTAACATAAACATAAATACAATCAATTTCTTAATGGCATATACAACGCAAGATGTTCGCTAATATTTTATATTTTAATATAACAATTAAATAAATAGACATAACAATTAAATAAATAGACATTTCGACCTTAAATTAGGTCATCTTCAGTATTACATAATTACTTATTCCAATTCGCACATATAATATATTATCGCACCAAACGTAACAAAGAGTTTGAGTCTCGCGTTATAACTTATAAAAATAATCCAACAGGACAACGTTAACAAATTATCTTTTTTAAGTAAAATCTTAAAAGAGAAGGTAGTCGAATATTGTACTCTTGAAAAATTGTCTGTATTGTTAAATTCAATCGATTACTCCTATCACTCATCCTTTTTAGTTATTCCACATATAATTTCTAGATTCTAATGGAGTGAATATTCTTACATTAATAATAATAAATTATAATTAAGAAACTACAATAATATCATATCTATGTACAATAACTTTCGTGAATCTTATCAGGATATGGTAAACTCGCTATAACGAACTATTAAAGCCTGTATGTTAAGCTCAAATTATGACAGTCCATTTATAAACAATTTCGGTAGAAAAGCTGAGGGAGAAGATAACGCTGGAGTTATGTGGGAAAAGTTATATTAAGCAAAGAAAAATATGCTTTGGATAAACGCTCCGTATCATTTTATATGTTAATAGCATTAATATGTATTTTAATGAATATCTCAGACATGAGTTTTTTTTTTTTAAATATGGCTCTGAATCTAATAGTGAAATATTCTCCCAATCCAATTCAAGTCCATATTCCAACTGATACTCTGATACTACTGTACACGAACCTTTGGATTTCTTAATATTCGCTTTATGTTCCTTTATCCTTGTTTTAATTTTGTTTTTTGTCTGGCCCATAATGAAACGGCACAATCGAGACAGCTTATTTTATTTACCACATTACAATGCTCCATCATGTCTAATTTATCCTTACCTAATCTAATGACAAACTTCGACGTGTTCATGGGTATTCGTGGGTTTATAGGCAATTTTGAAATCATTCTTTTCCGCCACAGGTTTAAATTTTTCCGAGATTTCGTTCATATATGGTATCGTAAAATAATTTTTCGGATTATTATTAATCGAATCATTTTGATATTCTTGATTATAATCGTATATAAGTTTTTTTCCTCGATGTTTTAATTCTGCTGTTAATTGTGGAGAAGATTATATCTAAAGGATAGCCATTACAGAATAGAACATTAATCATAGATTTTTCTTATGATATTCCGGATGCACAAGAAAAAGAATTCTGTCATGCTGCCCAATTATCATTCCTTTTTTATGTTCTACTGAATGATTAGATTTGTAATTTAAATAAATCGAATTCCGAATTCATCGGTTTCCTATAATTATCGAATCTGATCAAACCCTCAACAATCCTCAAATTAACATCAAGAAAATCCACATTACTATCATAATTATGCTCAACTGTGAATCTCAGTCTGTCATGATAAGAGTTAAACTTATCTAATATTTCATAAATCTAGTTATTAGGCATAGCAAGTAAAATATCATCCATATACCGATAATAGACTGGAATATCTATGTTGATGTTCAACAGAATATACTTTTCTAAATCTTGAATAACTAGATCCGCTAAAATTGGTGATAAAGGAGATCCCATGGGCATATCAAAGATTTGTTTAAAATATCAATTGTCAAATTTAAAGTAGGTTGAATTGAGAACCAAAGAACGGCGTTTAAAAACTCTTTCATAGGAATGTTAGTGTGTTTCGATATATATAACTCCATCTTCCTTTAATATTTCCTATGACTAAATCTTCTGGAATGTTATATATTGTAGTATACATTGATATAATGTCAAAGGATACCATTTTATAATTCGACTGTAATTCTCTGTTTAATTGATTCACTAATTCCCAGCTGTTTTTGATATAGCTAAAACCTTTTTTGTCAATAATATCTTTTAAAAAAGAGGCCAGAAGATACAAAGGACTGTTAATATAACTGACAATCATTCTTAACGGATTGCCCTCTTTATGAATCTTTAGCAACCCATATGATCACGGCATCCATCCATCCGTAACATTAAGTTTTTTATAAATGGAATGATCTATACATTTCATATTCTTCCATCTTGCTAACAATATATGAATTTGGTTTGTCATCATTATTGTCGGATCTTTCTTGATATTTATATATGTCTTACTATCGGCTAACATTGCATGCATTTTTTTATTGTATTTAGTAGAATTCATCACTACGGTCGAATTCCCTTTAACTGCTCGTGTGATCAAAATCTCTGGATGAAATGCTCTGTTATAAGCGGTTCTACCTCCTTTATTCTTTTATTTAGTAATGTGTTCTCCTCGGCATTCATTGCTAAATTGTTATTAGTAATTTTTTTTAAAACTTGATTCACTTCTTATAGAATTGTGAGTATTATCATCTAATTTATTAATGTTATATTCAATGTACTTTATGAACTCAATAATTACTTCATCCTCATTCATAATATTATTAGATAGATTAAATTTTTGTCCTAGTTGCAATATTATTTTAACTTTTTCTGATATTTCTACATTACTTAAATTAATTAACCAGTTATCGTTAATGTTGTTCAATTTAAATTTATCATCAAATTTAATTGAATTAATATTAGTGTGGAAGGCTATTTCTAAATTTTCTATACTTAACTTCTAAGTAAAAATTTTTTAATTTTCGATGAAATGAATTCCGAGACAATATTCGACTATCTTCTCTTTTAAGAGGATGCTGGAATGTCCTGTTTTACCATTAATTATTAAAAACTCTTTTCTCTTAATTATGTTTATGGATTGAAAAATCCTTCTCCACAATTAAAGTATCGACAACAACGCAATTCGCCAGCTACGATTGAATATGAAAAACGAAAGAAAATTGAAGACTTACAGTTTTGTTATCGGCTTCCGTAGTCAACACGTCACAATATGTGCTGCATATAAGAGTTTCAGACCTTGTACGTTCATAAAAAATAGCTGGCGAATTGCAGAAAACCTGAAAAAACAATCCTATGCTTTTAGAAACAAGATAGAGGCTTACGTATATATATATATATATATATATATGTATGTATAAAATAGACATGCGTGCGTGCGTGCGTGCGTGCGTGCGTGCGTGCGTGTATTAAACATACTTCCAAATTTAATTTTCTTTGTAGAAACTGTACGTCTAATACATCTTGAAATTGTAAACCTAACATCTTGTAGATGCTTTTATCTAAAAAGAAAAATAATGTAACAAAAATATTAAAAAAGTATTTAAAACAATATATCTCTTTCGAAATCGTCTCACTTTTATCAGAAATACACTTTTCCGTATCGTATTAAAATAATTTGATGTAACAGTTAAAATAAGATACTCTATATATGTATATACTTCTATATAGAAGAATAATTAATTTCAATTTTGTGAATTTTTAATCTGTAGGTTATCTATAGTTTAATCTATAGTTTATAAAACTATAATCTATATTTAATTCTAGCTTATATTGAATTCTAGGTTACAAATATATTTTACTTTTATATTTTTACTTTAATACTTCTCGTATATGTTTTTTAATTTTATTAATTATAACAATTTATTTACAGGCACGTCCACTTACAATTATGCCATATATCACGCAAACTAAACGAAATATTCAAAGTACAAATATTAATGCTAACGTTATGGTACTTTCTGCCAGCTTTTTCGATCTGTCTATCAATATATTATTTGATTGGAGAGCATCAGGAAATATGGACATTTCTTTATATTATTACAAAATTATATGCACATTTTAATTCGATTTTGTATAGCATTTTATTTCTCACATTAAACTATGTATGTCAAACTGTTTACATTAAGGTATAGTTACAGTAGATTAAAAGCATTAATAATTATTTATAATTAGAATAGTAACATAAGCAACTATGAAATTACGCATGTCAAAATTTTATTTGAAGAAATCTTATTCATTGACTGCAAAGATTTCAATTTTACTATAAACTTTCGTTTTATTTTAATATAATTTCAGATAAATGAGACAGTAGCAATTCTTCACAAATTGTGCAATTATAATCTCGATGAAGACTTACGTGAACAGGTAAATAATTACAACAAAATTTTATGTACAATTTTAACTGTACGTAATTTTATTCGCGCTCAAAATTGGGACACTTACCTAAATTTCATGGAATTATTATATATAAAATTAAACATAACAATTATGTTATTCCTTCATATGTATCTATATTTTAGGATATTTGTATATTCTAAACATAGGTAAAGTTAAGCTAGAAAGGTTTTAAAAATTATTTTTCATTTTATATAACAAAAGCGAGTTTTTTCATACTATCAATGTTCTACAATCATATTATCTTATCAACTTTACTATCCACATTCTACTATATCATACTATAAATATTCATACTATAAATATACATCCTACTGTATCATACTATAAATATTCTGCAAAATAAGCTCAATGCATTTTGGCATATAGAATTGAAAATAATTTATAAAGGTTTTGTAATTAGTGTTGTACAAATATTTTAAAAATACAGATAGAATACAATATGTTAAATTCATACTGTATTATAATAATTTTGAGTTAACTAAAACATTATAGTTCAATAACTTAACTCTTGAAAATATATTAAATTTGACTCAAATTAACTTATTATTCACTAGTCAAATTATTCATACATAAATATGAATGCTTTACTTTTAAACTAAAAAATGGATTGATTTTGACACATATTGAAGTTAAAAATAACAAAATGTCATTAAACGTAAAGAATAGAATTATATATCTTTGATATATCTGCGACAAAGTAACATAATTGATGTTTTATATTTTATAATAATGTCTCAAATTTACTCATCCATTTCATAAAATTCATACAAGTGTCCGAACTGTCAAGAATGACAGTATATATTTAACGCTTATTAAATTATTTATTTCAATTAAATTTTGCAGTTTATATTGCAAATAAAACAGAAAGAGGTAAAATTTGGCTTGGGACATTTCTACTTTGGATATAGTTTTATCTGCTGGGTATGTTTTATTTTAACTAAAAATATAAAAGTATGTAATAAACGTATATATATATATATATATATATATATATATATAATATATATAATATATACGTATACATATATAGAGAGGAAAGGCTCCTATTATGAGATATGGAGTTCATTTTGGATAAATGCTAGAAGTCTATAGAGAATTTTAAAAAATTTTAAAAAGAAATTTAATAAGTTTTAAAATAACGTATATACATGAAATTTAATTCAAATTCCATTTTTTTTAATTAAAGAAATGTAAAAAGTGAGCAAATCACAAAGTCAAAAAAATTGTGCTCTTAATATGAGATGCCCCGACAAATCGATAATAAAACGCAAAGTATATAAGTATTGCAATTAAAAAATTTTATTTCATATTTCTAAAATACAAACAAGCATAGCCAGCTTGCGCGAAAAATGATCATGCGATAAATTATACTCAAAATTCGTTTTCAGATAGTTGGAATCAAGCATCGCAGATATAGGCACTCGACTTCATTCCGGTTGTCTTTTTTATTATTGTACAATAACACTTATTTTTCCAGCGATTTTCACTATAACATAAGAGCATGGGTTATTTCACATTAGAAATATCCTAGGTATCTCATATTGCGATTTCCACGTCTTATGATTTTAATATAATTTTATTATTTATAATTATCAAATCTAACTTCTAATTAAACAATTCAACATGTCCCGTATTTTTCTATTAGTGCAACCTTGCTCTATCATTATATGAAGAATTTATTGCCAAATATTTATTTTTTATTAAATAATTGTCACGAGTGCTAATTGCACAAGTGACAATTGCGCCAAGAACGTGCCAGAAAATATCAACAATCAAAAGTTAAATCGAGATATTGTCGAAATGAATTTATTAAATATAATTAATATAAAAAAAGATCCTGAGCATAAACAATAGAAACACGGACGCAAGATGTTTGCACAAAGCTGGTCTCGTCGGATAAGCGGAATGCTGACAGGCCAACGCGGAAGGAACCCTACCGCGAAAATCAAGATATATAAGCGTGACCCGCGAATGCGGATATTAGTCAGAAATGAAAGAAACTCATCGCGTTACTTCGCCCATTATCTAAACGAAATTGCAGCAGTATTTATCGCGATGCGAATAGTGCTAAGAGGAATTATAATAAAATAACTACTGGTGTTATGTGTAAACAGCTAAATATATTTTTATTTAAAACTACAAAGCTGTCTAATATCATCTCCCGAAGTCTTTTGTAGATCCGCGAACCGTACCGTGAAATAAGCGGTACAACATAATAAACAAGGTTTAAATGCTCATCTCAATGAAACTCGAAGACATCTAATTCTAAAATCTTGTTTTACAATGACTACAAGCAAGATCTAATAATGAATTTTTACTAAATAGTTTTCAATCTAAGAGCAATAAATTCATGGTGGATGAGATTGGTATTCACCAATAGATAGCGTTTATTAATTTAGCAGAAACGCCGCTATCTTATATTAGGAGCCTATCTCATAATAGGAGACTTTTCTCTATATATATGTACAGAAAAAGACAATAACTCTAGCCACTTAGAATATTTCCGTTATTTTTAGAAATATGTAATAATATATTTCTTGAAGTTGTATAACTTCAAAAGAAAGTATATGTAATATACTCCTAACTGTTTTTCTATGAATGAAGACGCTTCGGAGATTTCGAGATATTTTGTATTTTATTCTGGGATGTATTAAATAACTCTTAAACTTAAAGATATTAAATAACTCGTGAATTATTAATTTTTTTGTAATTCTTAATATTTTTATGAACAGAATAATGAGACGAATCCATTGATGGAAAGAAAACATATATATATTTATTTAAAAAATTTCACTTCCATTTTCTTAAATGGAATTGTATGATTTTGTTACATAATATGATATACTACATGGGCTGAAAAGTTCCGGGATTTTTCAATAGGTAGTGCCACTAGAAAATGAACATGATTCATTTCGAGAGATTCATCTGTCACTAGTTTATGTATGAAGTTTCATGACATTTCGTTCATTCGTTTACAAGCTACAGTCGTTTAAGTTACTTTCGCCGTCGTAAAAAAAATGGAAAAACAGGAATATCGCATCTTGATCAAACATTGTTTTTTGATGGGAAAAACTTCTGAACAATCATTGAAATGTTGCAGAAATGTTATCCCACATCTGCTCCTTCGAGAACAACAGTTTATCGGTAGTTTAGTGAATTTAAAATGGGTAGTACAAACATCGAAGACGCACCTCGCTCTGGAAGGCCAAAAGAGGCTACGAATGCGGAAATCGCAAAGCAAGTGCATCGAATCGTTTTGAGTGATCGTAAAATGAAGTTGCGCGAGTTAACTGAGGCCGTGGGCATCTCAAAAGAACGGGCGGGATACATTTTGCATGATGTTTTGGAGATGAAAAAGCTATCGGCACGATGGGTGCCGCGTTTGCTGACCATCGACCAAAAACAGCAGTGTTGATGATTCAACAGTCGGTTTGACGTTGTTGCAGCGTAATCGAGCGGACTTTTTTCGACATTTTGTGACGATGGATGAAACGTGAGTCCATTACCATACGCCTGAGTCCAATAGGCAGTTTGCAGAGTGGCTCAAAAGCCACGAAAGCCGACCAAAGCGGCCAAAAGACCAACGCTCGGCCGGGAAGGTTATGGCCTCCGTTTTTTGGGATGCGTATGGCATAATCTTCATCGATTACCTGCAGAAGAGAAGAACAATTACGAGAGAGTATTATGCAGCGTTATTGGACAAACTGAACGATGAAATAAAGAAAAAACGGCCCCATATGGCGAAGAAAAAAGTTCTGTACCATCACGATAACGCACCGTCACACACGTCCTTGAAAGCAATAGTTAAATTGGACCAATTACGATTCGAATTGGTTGCTCACCCACCGTATTTTCCAGACTTGGCCTCCAGCAACTATTATCTGTTCCCAAACCTCAAGCGGTGGCTCCAGGGAAAGAGATTCACATCGAATGAGGAAGTCATCGCGGAAACCGAGGCGTATTTCGAAGGCTTGAACGTTTCGTACTACAGAAAGGGCATCGAAATGTTGGAAAATCGCTATACCAAGTGTATCGCCTTCGAAGGCAACTATGTTGAGGAATAAATATAACTTTGCACAAAAAACGCTTGTTTTCATTAAAAATCCTGGGACTTTTCAGCCCATGTAGTATATTCTTTTAATTATTCTGCATGTAAAAATATTAAAGCAGTGTAAAACCAAATTTACGAGATATTTATTCTTTATTCTGACATATATTGACATAAAATATTTAATAACTCATAAACTATTAATTTTTTTATAATCGTAATACTTTTATGAAAAGAATAATGGAATGAATTGATGGAAAGAAAACACATAGTTGCTTTAAAAAAAATATGTATGCAAAAAGAATAATTTTTTAAATAAACATATATGTGTTTTCTTTTCATCAATGGATTCATCTCATTATTCTATTCATAAAAATATTAAGAATTACAAAAAAATTAATAATTCACGAGTTATTTAATATCTTTAAGTTTAAGAGTTATTTAATATATGCCAGAATAAAGTCAAAATATCTCGTAAACTATTGACTTTTTGATATTACTATCTTAATACTTTTATATGCAGAATAATTATGGGAATATCATATTGAGTAAAAAAAATCATATAATTCCATTTAAAAAAGTTTAGATGATCCTGAAATCTTCGAAGTGCCTCCACCCATAGAAAAACTATTACTAGTATATTGTATTCCTCTTGATGTTACGCAACTTCAATAAATATATCATTTCATATCTCTAAAAATAGTGAAAACATTCTAAGTGGACAGAATTGCTGTATATATTGTATATAATAGAATAAATACGTATATATAAAATAAAACGTATTCTAGATCTTTTTTACATACATTTTTAATTCTTTTGAATTTAACTCTTTTGCTTCTAATGCCGGCTATGTCCGGCATCCACGAAGCCGTATAGACGAACGCTGGTTACAGACAGCATCGCGAAGTAATATAGTGTTCCTTATAATAAGAATTACACCAAATCATTTTGTACAATTAAATACAGCCAAGCATAACACTGATTTTGTCAAATAATATATATTTGAACATAATTAGTAGAGGTAATACATTGATGTCTATAACGCCACTGGCGAAGGGGGTAATCAAAAAACGATTTACAAAGAAATTATAATCATTTTGTTTTAGGAATAGTCCCTTTTTTTAAAAAACATATCAAGATGATGTTGTTCAGACGTAATTTTAAATGTCATAGACTGACCATGTATAATGTGTACACTTTTTTTGGGGTGGGGTCCCGATCAATGGCGATCTCGATGGATTGCTTTCTGAACGAAAGAGTTAACAAAACTGTTTTCATTAAGTATAATGATAGCATATTTTCTTTCAGATGTATTCTATAGTTTTGTCCACTACAATAATTCTTACGACGCAGGTATATGACCTTCTATTCTCTCTGTAATGTATGAGAAATTTTGTTTGATTATGGTTTGATACGAATAAGGAATTAGCGCGCGTATATAATTAATGCATTTTATTTAAATCGAAATCTTGGATCTCGTCATAACAATCAGAAAGAATTTCTGGTTGTTATGACAAGATTCAAGATTTTACTTAATTAGAACTAAAACTATATTACGTATTATATTATTTATTACATAATTTATAAGGATTTATTTAATATTTTTCAGTTTAATTGGGTGGTTCCTAGATATAGAGATATACGTCATTAAAATTATTAACTTTAATCTTAGCGCACTCTATCAATGTAGTTATTGTGTCAGTCGACACAAATCGGGCGAATATGCTGTATTGTTTTATGTCGTCGTGTTGTTTTCTGTAATGAATTGGAATAAAATATAATAATACAGTATATACCATGACTGATGAGAAAATGTCTTCTCTTTCCGCCGTCAATATAATTTTGAAAAAAATATATAAAAATTTGAAAGTTAGGATTAATTTAAATTTCTCTGTGTTATACATTATTTTGTAAGTATCTCATAGTTTATGGGTGCATGATGTGCATCATCCATCATTTATCCTTGTTTACATTCGATGAACAATAAAGAAAAACAATATGTTATTCATAGAACGAAATGTCCCAGTAATTATCAAAAAAACATGTTTGATCAATAAGATACGTAATTAACGAGAAAAGTTTATTCAATTAATGGTTAATTCTTGTATATTTAATAAGAGACAGTTACAAATGCTGTTCAAAATACAATAAAAATGATATTATTATATTGCAGCATAATGAGAAATTAATAATGAGGGATTATATGAAAACGTTGTAAATATACGTATGATAACACAAATTTTATTAAACCAATGGTTACTTTAATATTAATAAATGAATGAAATATTAACAATAAATAAATCGTATTTATTTTTAATTGTTAACTTCCGATTATAAAGTTTATTAAAATTTATCTAATGAAATTTAATTACTTTCACCTTGTGATACGCTGATTAATATCCGAAGAACAATCTTTGTAATGGAAAATGAACTTAATATATACTGTGATTCCACGTAAAATTTGTAAGATCTATCCGCAAAGAAAAGTTAAGCTACCTATCAAACACTAACTATCTTTTTACAGGAGATTATGAATCTTTCTAAATCTTCTAAACCGCTTATAATAGTGATAAGTTTGATCAATTACCGTTACCATTTTTATCGCATATTTAATATAATATTAAAATTCGTATATGAGAAAATACCATAAAATATAATTGTAACATATTGCTACAAATCATCTCTTTTGAAAAATGAATGGATAGAATTATTTTCTTGTGGTACAGTGGTTACGAAAGGATACCTATATTTAATAATAATAAAATAAGTGCGCCATTGTAATTTTTTTATATGTTGGGTGCAAAAGTTTCACGAATACCAATTGTTCGAGATGATCCGCATTCGAGAATAGTGATATTTTAAAGAATTATTTTTATATTTAAAAATTTATTTTAGGTTTAAAATTTAACGATTTTCCATATTTTTCTGTTTTTAAAAAATTTTAATCATTAATCCCGCTAAAATACGTATACTCATTTAAAAGAAAAGTTAAACTATTCGTCAAACACCAACTGTCTTTTTATAGGAGAGTGTGAATTCTAAATCTAAACCGCTTATAGTGATAATTTTGACAGGATATTAGTCACAGTTACCATTTTTATCACATCTTTAATATAATATTTAAATTCGCATGTGAGAAAATATGTTCTAACATATGTGCTGGGATTTACTTGCACATTAAGGCCAATTTTCACTTTGATTGCTCTTTTACTTCTCCAACCCGTGTGCAGTCTAAATGCTAATTAGGATGCTGGATTGATGATGAAAGGGGAAAGAACTAAGCTGAAATTGGCCGAAATGTGCAAGTAAATTCCAGCACTGTTTTATCATATTACTAAAAATCATTTTTTATTAATAATAAACAATTTTTTTGTAGAATAGTGATTATGAAGAGATACTTATGTTTAATAATAATAAAATACATGCATCATTATAATTTTTTATATGTATGTAAAATTATAATTTTTTATATATACAATATATAAAAAGTGTTTCGGGTACCAACTGTTCGAAAAGATCCAAACCCGAGAATAGTGGTACTTTCCGTAAAGAATTGGACCGGTTTCATCGTGTTTGCTGTTTAGTATAATTGACCACTTATGGTTGATAGTTAATCACCGATTCGGCTTAATCGAGTTGATGAAACCGGTCTTTCGTACATAATATTACGTATCTAACTCAGTTATCTAATAATAATAGTTTTAATTGTTTTTTAAGGATATTCTTATTGAAGATCTTCTTATTCCAATCCAAGTAAGAGCAACTTTAATTTTTTGTAAAATTATTACTCTTCGAAAAAAATTAATGTATCAAATGAAAAATTAAAACCCAGTTGCTACAATCAAATTAAGGACATTCTTCGACTGCAATTGTGCTTAACCTAATAACCTAATAACTAATAAACATATTAGTGTTCACCATTATGAAAATTTTTATGAAAATTTATTTCACTCTTTTATATAGCATAAGATATTCCATAAGTGTTAATGTGTTTACCATATACAAGTTGTTTTTATACAATATAAAATGTCTCCTGTCTTCGTTACTGCCGCCGGTCGAAAAAATAACGACTTTACTTATTGTGTTATTTTACTTAATGATTTGTTAAAAACGAATACCGGAAGCCATATTCAGACAAATTTCATATTATTCCTTGTCATATCAAGTTTTATATCTCATTGTTTCAAAAAATTATTAAAAAAAACTTTTTTGCAGTGAATAAAAAAACCACATTCAAATAAGCTTTAGATAAGGATCCTATATATATGTATACATATTATATATGTGTATATATATGTATATATATATATATATGCATATATATGCATATATATATATATATATGTATATATATATATATTAGGTGTTGGAATTAATTCGTAGCGTTTTTTAATGAAAGAATGTTATTTATTTCACATGAGCATTAAAAAATACATTAATGAAAGTACTTCCCATCACTTGTAAAACGCTACGAATTAATTCCAACACCTAATATTTTTTTTTTAATGCTTCAATTTTGAAATGGAATATTTCGGTGTTTAATCCCGCTCGGGGTGTTGAGTTTTAAAACATATATGTTCAGGACACTAAACAAGCTTATTCTATAAATTTCAGAAAAATCTAAAGAAAATGGATGTTTTCAGAGTCCTTAAATTCTATCAAATTAAAAAGTAAAATACGAATGATACTATCTCTTGTTATTTATTTAACTCTAATGATATCATTCGTATAAAAGATTTGATATCAACAAAATTGGCGCCAAGTTAAATTGCTCAAAATTTTGTGTATTATTTGAAAAAAGATTTGATATCCACAATTAGCGCCAAGTTAAATTCCATGTAATTCGGATACCAAATTAAATAAATAATATTAATTTTAATGATATGTATCATTCCCATAAAGGATTTGATATCAAAAATTAGCGCCAAGTTAAATCCCATTTTTTTATACCATGCCAAATTAAATAAATAATAAATATTAAATTATAAAAGTAATAAGGCTCAATAAATTAAAATAAATAAAAAGAATAAAGGCCTTACGAGCCTTTTAGGCTTCGTAGCCCTTTGTTCCTTTTATTTAATAAATATTAATCTAATGATATGTAACACATTTGTATAAAAAATTTAATATCAACAACTGTGGCGCCAAGTTAAATTCTACTATCAAAATAAAAATGATATTATCTTTATTATTTATTTAATTCAAATGGTACTATCTTTAATTTTTATACAATGAAACATAAGTATATGTATATCTTATTAAAGGATCTTCCTATTCCAATCCAAATGGTTTAAATTCCTCTTAAATGAAATTATTATATCTCAATTCATTCAAAGACATTTTCTCTTCCAATTAAATTTTCTCTTCCACTAATGTGCTCATTAGATTGAGCACAACTAGTGATCATTTAACTAAAATAATGGTTATTCTCCTTCAAAATAATATACAAAGCATTATCATAAAATTACGTTACTTTGCTTAATTTAAATGTTATCACAAAAAATTAAAGAGTTAACATATAAAATGATAAAATTTAATTTAAGTAGAAAAATTTTTCATGTAAAAACATTTAGCGCTGCTAAATCTCGATATAATAACATAGTAGTAAGATATGAATATATAATAACATAGTAGTAAGATATGAATATAATATTTAGAAAAATAAGAAAAATAAAAATGTAATGCTTAAAAAATGTAATATTCAGAAAAATAACATATTAAAAGGAAAATTAGAATAAAAAAATATGAATATTTAGAAAAATAAGAAAAATAAGAAGCATTCTTAATGAGAGTTAAAGTATCTAGCGTGTGTATATATGCGATTGAATTATAGAGACGTGTAAATTATGAACGTTGTAAAATGCGCCCGGTATCGTCAGACTCATGCTCAGCAATTGATGGGTCAGCTCCCAGAGTCGAAAGTATCTTCTTTCCGTCCCTTTTTAAATGCAAGAATTGATTATGCTGGTTTTTTTGTTATCAAGACCTGGCGATGGCGGACGACTAAAACCTATAAAGAATACCTAATTATTTTCGTCTGCTTTTCATTTCCGCTGTGCATATAGAAATTGTTACGGATTACACAACTAAAGCCTTTATTTCAGCTTATAAACGGTTTCCGACGTGGAATCTGTAACGCTATATAGTGATTGTGACACCAATTTTGTCGGTGCTGACCACGAATTAAGGTGATGCTTCGACTCAAAAGAGGTAAAGAAATTGGCTGAAACGCTCGCCAGTCATAGGACGAATTGACGCTTCATCCCACCGACAGCGTCTCATTTTAGAGTGGGAAACCGCAGTTAAATCAACAAAATTCTACTTTCGTCGAGTTATCAGCAACACAATATTGACATATGAGGAATTAACCACTCTCACGACTCAAATTGAAACCGTTCGCAACTCCAGATCTCTTTGTACCATGTCGAAGGACTACACTGTCCTAACTCCGGGACACTTTATTTTAGAAGAATTTCCCACTGTGATTCCCAAGCCGAATCTCATCGACCAAGCTCTAGTTTCACTAGATGGCAAATCATCCGCCAAAAGTACGAGTACTTTTGGAGATGATGGCGGGCTGAATGTCTTCAGCGTTATCAGACGATATCCAAGTGGTATCACCCATCTACGCACGTCAAGGAAGATTCGCTGGTCCTCATTGTCAATGATATCCCCCAGCTAAGTGACCACTAACTTAAATCCTGCAATTGCATCCTAGCGTCGATGAATTATCGAGAGTTGTAACAGTGCGAACCGCCTCTGCCACGTTTAAGCGATCCATCACCAAACTCTATGTTTTACTTGTTGACCAAGAGCAAGAAATATTCGGGAACTTCGTCCCTGAAAGCGAGCGGAATGTTCGATCAAGCTCGATTATCGACGAAGATTAGTGAAAGCAAATAAATCGCGTTTTGATTACAGCAGCGCTTCTCTTTTACCTTTAGCTAGCTTTTATCTTCTTCGCTTTTTGGCTTTTTTTTTTTAATCGACATGGAGTACGATAGACACTCTACATAAATAGTTTTCCTTAGAAAGGCAAGGATGAATTATATGACAAGTTTAATCACGTTAGTGGAATATCAACAGCTGTTGCCTACTCCCGTCATCCTGATAACTTGAAGTCAAACTGCTTATAATACGAGTGAGAGAGGAAAGAGTCTCCAAATATTCTCATAACATCAATCTCAACGACGTAATAGCCGTCTCCTTCCTTTCGTTGTTGCCTGACGGATATCTTAGGCGGTCGGTTGCTCCACCAATGAGTGTCCGATGAATTGGCTTGGCAGATAATCAGGCTTATCTGATGGTCCGCCCTAGATAGCCACACGACCACGCTCTGCCATATCGTTCCTTATCGTGTCCGAAATGAATGGTCTCAAGCAGTGCCTATTATTTACGACGCCTGATCAACAGCTCAGGCGGTACTTCACCTTGTAAACACGAAGCCTGATGATCGGCTCAGGCTAAGAGCTATCTATAATCATGACATCGTTTTAAAATATTATGTTTCCTTTATCTTATTAAAAGTTATTTTATAATTAACTTTTCTGTAAAAGAGTTTCTGTAGTTATAGGTCTTCGTTAATAATGAATACCTTATGATACACATTAAAAATATATTTACTTTCTTATTACTACTCTGCTTTCTTGCTCTGCTTTCGATTCACAGAGCATTTCGGCCAACCAGATTCCCTATCCTTGTTCTTATCCCAACAACTTTTCTTTTATTACATTAATGAAACTTTACATAATACATCTATTTAAAGAACTTATAAAAAAGTTAAGATTTTTGCAATTATCTTGTGTGTGTGTGTGTGTGTGTATGTGTGTGTGTGTGTGTGTATTTCCATACATTTCCATTAGAGTACAGATAAAAGAATACTGTTTCTTAATAAAATTATTTTTTATACGCGTTTTAAATCATCGATACATTTTTTAATTTTTGTATTTTATACATATATGAGCTAAACATAAATTATAATTAGATGTACAACCTCAATCTTCTGAGCTAAACATAAACTATAATTATATTTACTCAACCTTCTTGTCTTTATATTTTGTATTTCACATTGTCTCTGAGCATCTTAGAGAGATGATTCAATCTCATCGCATTGCCTATAAGAAATAACATATCACTTTAACACACAATAAAAGGTATTTATTCTTAATTTATTTGTGACTAAATTAAATATATTGTATATAATGTATGACGGTACATCACATATTCTCTATCCGTATTAATGACTCTAATTGTACATTTCTCACAATATTAGATTATTTTTTGCCGTTTTATTTTTATTTTTATTATTTGCGACTCGTTCTGTACTTTTTTTATTATTTTTGATTTCTTATTCCTGTGGCAATTTTACATTACATTTTGTATTTTCTAGCAGAAACATGTTCATCCTTAATCTATATACACAAGCCAGAGGAATACCTTGTTGTCGATTACAACTTCCTTATAACTTTCATTTTATATTGGAGCGAGATTTATATTTGATACTGCGATTGAGAGCGAATTTTAATTTTTATATTTTATCTATGTAATATTTCCATTGTTATTTTTGTTCACATTGAAAAATGATCCAACAGGGATCGTAACGTTTGTTTTGTTTTACTTGTTACCGATCAAATTAAAGTTTATATTTTAACTTGATGACATGTTTTATTTATTAACTGTTCAAAAAATTCGTTTATTTTTATTTTATGATAATTGTTTTAGGCTCATAGCCCTTTGTCTTGCTGTTTGTATAATTATATGTATTATATTGGGTCATCTAAAAAGTATCCGCGGTTTTTTGTCACTAGATGTGTGTTGATGGTCATATATCTAGTGACAAAGTACCGCGGATACTTTTTAAATGACCCAATATATTATATATATTTACGTTTACGCAATTTTTCTTTTGTTATAATGCATAAAAAAATAAACTAATTAAAGTTCTCCGTTTTCTTCCTTTCCATGAAATAAAGAACTCTAATTGATTGAATTTCTTATGCTTTATGTGTTATGCATTATGCAAGAGTCTGTGCTCCCGCTTTAGGCATAGCCGCCCCGAACCAATAAGCTCTATACACCCTACTACAGGTTCCGATATTAATTGCCGATATTAAGTACTGAAAATCTATAGCAGTGACATAATTACAGTATTATAATAATTGCTTATTATTGCTATATTATTGCTTATTATATTATTGTAGAATATACATATAATATGTTAATGATAAAAAATTTAAATATTAAAATAAAAATCATGTAGGAAAGAAAATATTTTAATGATATTTGCCGGAAGATATACTCCCAGCATACTTTTTGTATCGCGACGCTCCTGGGGCAGCGTCACGTGGGCTCGGCCGCCGAGTCTCGAGTAGTAGTGGGGGTCGCCTCAAAAATCTGCGAAATGGGCAACTAATTCCGAGCACTGATCTATAGCATATGTAATGTATACTATATAGTTTCAACACTGGCAGTGAATATCAGAACGCACCCTACATGACAGATTAATGATCATGTTACGTAGTAACACTTAAAGTCGGTTCTACATTAGTAGCAAGCTGATCACAAATTTGTTGCGATAACCAATCTGAAGCATTTTGAAATACACTTCATATGGCTTTAATCAACTTTAACACTCAATATCTCGCTTCGTAGAGCGGTCCCAGACATTTTTTGTCAGATTCTTTCATTTTACGCAAAAACGCGAATGAGCCTAATTTTATCGTAATCGGAGATGAGGTAACTACTCTGAAGAATTACCTTGCATTTAATTCTATTAAAAAATACTTAGTAAATTTATTACTGGTCTGCTTATCGCGCTCCATGTAAGCCCGGATCTTTATATGAACAACAGCGCTCTGACATCAAACACTGATTGATGAAAAACGGACGATGGGGGTAAATTTTATCCCCACAATCGGCTTTTCACCAATCAGCGCTCTGTGTTAAAGTGCTGTCACACGTATGAGGATCCAGACTAAAGATAAATTTTCATGAGCTGCTCTCAAACCATCTATTTGTACTTGTTTTAGCGACAAAAAGGATCACGTTGTCAGAATTGACGAATATCAAGCGTCCATTTTGACATGATTTTTTTCGCTAAAACAACCGATTAGAGTAGCTTGTGAAAATTCACTTTAATAAAAGAGAAAAGAAGTAAGCGGCATGGTTTGCGCGGTTTCTATAGTTACCTAAGTTAGTTTCTGTATCGCATACCGTGCATACATTAGAGAGCCTACAATCAAAGTGACGCCATACGAGTATCATTTGTGATTGGTCCGCCATGTTTTAGCCATTCCCTCCAGTTTTTTAAACGCATTATTTTCTAAATTTTGAATTCATGCTAAAAAATACTCAAAAATTGTGACAAATTAAAAAAATGATAATAAATAAATATTGTATATAAAATAATAATGTATATAATATTGTATATAAAATAATAAAACTTTTACATATATTATTTATTATAAAATTTCATTTATTTTGTACTATTGCAATATTGTACATTTTGTAATATTGCACATTACTTTATACAAAACGTTATTTATTACACATTATTTGTACTATTAAATGCGCTAGTTTATTATTCATTCTCTGTTCCCACATTTTAGAAGCAAAATGCATCTGTAATAATATAAAAGAAATCAAAAATTCAGAAAAATATTATATATCATTTTATAAAATATTATATATTAAATATCGTAATTATCATATTATTTGATTTAGACTCACAATGTAATGATATATAATTGAAAAGATTACGACAAAAAGAGAAAGAATTAAATTCGTAATCAATGTGATGACTATACGTATACTTAGTGCCAAGATACTACCGTCTTCAGATATTATAATTAATCTGTGTATATTTTATGTTACATTTTTATTTTAATATTTTAAATACATTATTTATAAAGAATAAATTACTTTACCTCACATACAGATAAATTTTTTAACGGTGTCTAATTTTTATATTTGCCATTTACACTCTTTAACCAATTCATTCGGCGTTCTGTGTCTTTCAGAATTACTTTCATAACATATCCTTTTTTTAACGAATTGTTACAAAATGATATTGTACATCCAACCATATTTCTAAAATAATTTCGATAATTTTATTTTTATCAATGTATCTTTACGTATCTATGTCGTTCAATGCTGTTGCATCTCATTCTAAAACTGACAGTCTGTTGGATAGACTGAGACCGTATATCTCTTTCTCTCTCGCAGAATTTCGCTAAAACATGACGTCATCTTTCGTATGGCGCCACTCTGATTATAGGCTCTCTAGTTGGAGTTAGAGAGCCTATAAAGTAATTTATTCTTTATAAATAATGTATTTAAAATATTAAAATAAAAATGTACGTAAATAAAACATAAAATATACACAGATTAATTATAATATCTGAAGACACGGTAGTGTCTTGGCACTAAGTATATGTATAATCATCACAATGATTATGAATTTAATTCTTTCTCTTTTTGTCGTAATCTTTTCAATTATATATCATTACATTGTGAGTCTAAATCAAATAATATGATAATTACGATATTTAATATATAATATTTTATAAAATGATATATACATATATAATATTTTCTGAATTTTTGATTTCTTTTATATTATTACAGATGCATTTTGCTTCTAAAATGTGGGAACAGAGAATGAATAATAAACTAGCGCATTTAATAGCACAAATAATGTGTAATAAATAACATTTTTTATAAAGTAATATGCAATATTACAAAATGTACAATATTGCAATAGTACAAAATAAATGAAATTTTATAATAAATAATATATGTAAAAGTTTTATTATTTTATATACAATATTATATACATTATTATTTTATATACAATATTTATTTATTATCATTTTTTTAATTTGTCACAATTTTTGAGCATTTTTTAGCATGAATTCAAAATTTAAAAAATAATGCGTTTAAAAAACTAGAGGGAATGGCTAAAACATGGCGGACCAATCACAAGTGATATCCGTATGGCGTCACTCTGATTGTAGGCTCTCTAGTTGGAGTATACGACGCGAAGAAACCTCATGTAATCTTCCCACTATGGTCGAGAGTCAACATGAAAAGGCACCTTCATGCGCATGCGGCGGCAATGCGAAATGAAAGATCGGCGTTGCGAGCGCCAAGTAGAGCCGAGAGCGCAGCCCAAATGTTGAAGGTTATGTCATTTGTGTAACATGGCGTCGAGCGAGAGTGGTGATTTTCAAAAAGTGTTAGAATATCGGATTTACAAGTGTTCCAGTTATTCTTCCTGTTATATACCCGAGTGAGTGCCTCTAACCCTCGCAAATTGTTTCGTCGAGAAACAGTTGGTGAACCTCCTTGTTGAAGTAACCGCGTTTTCTAACCTAAAAATAACATTCCGAAAACCATTGCGTCTGTCAGAATTGTGATAACGAAACTTCATTCGTCGTCATTCACGCACAATGTCTTTTTCAGAAATATCATCGTCGATATACCGTCGGATCAGTCATCACGTTGGTCCTCCGACATCGACAATCATCCGCAGGTACGTATCGCACATGTCGACTCATATCACATGCCGCTTATCTCGCCGACTGTTCTTTTCAGTATCTCATTCTTAAACTTCAAAGCCCCTCTGTCGTCAAGTGCATCACTTTCGGCAAATATGAGAAGACCCATGTATGTAATATAAAAAAGTTTAAGATATTCGGTGGTTTGGAACCTGAGAATATGATGGAACTTCTCGAAAGGTTTGCTAACAATTACTCTCTCTTTCTTCTCTTTCTTTTTGACATTTTAGGGGTCTATTTTATAATTTTTAATGACTTTAACGATATTGTTAGAGTTACAGAATAGGTCCTTTAATTATTTTTTATTCTTTCTTTATTTCCTTACTTCATACATTATTACTGTTATATTATTTATTATTGTTATATTATTTTTGCATAATTTTGTACATTTTCTACTACTATTATTTTATATAACTACTTTGACTCTATCTTATAATTTTGTATATTTTTATATCCTCTTGTTTTTCAAATATTATTTACACTGTATTACTTTTGCCAAACTTATTTTTATATATATATTTATTCTATTGTACTTTCTTTATCTTTGTTTACTTTTATATTCTCAGAAGACTTGTCTTAGAATAGAAATAAACGCTTTTATCTATCTGTCTCTTTCAATTGTTATGCTTGTTGTCTAACCAGAGTGTTTCATTTGTTTCAGTGGGCTGAGGAATGATTCTATACCAGAGACATTTGATCTCAAACATGTTTTAGGGAATGAAACGAATTATTTTCCCATACGATACATAAAAGTTCTTCCGCTGCAGTCGTGGGGTCCCAGTTTTAATTTTTCTATATGGCACATCAGATTAATCGGTATCAATGATCCCAAGGTCATTAAGCCCTGTCTCGAGTGGTTCAATACGGTAAATACATCATCGAACAGATAATTAAAAAGCAAAGATTTTTACAAATAAATTATATCAATTATTCCGAATTCTGGACTGATCAATTTCATATAAAAAACGCAAAAAATTGGAAAATTACAATTTTGTTATCCACTTTTCTGGCGTTGACTCATAATTACATTTATATCATACAAAAGCTTTAGATTTTTAATTGAAATTAATGCTCTTTTTGTATTACAGTACCGACAAAAAGAGATAATAAGACTGTGCATGAAACACTTTCGGCAAATGGAACAGCCCGAGATTATGGAAACCTTGCAGAGAGTTACCGGAGTCCCCCTGGAAGATCCACGACTGTCAACGCTGTACGAACTTTTGGTTACTAAGGGCGATCATCTGCAGGCGGAACGTTTTATCAGCAACGCGCTCGCGAGTAAGTCCTACATGGTCCGATCATGTCATTTCTCTCCTTTGATTTGTGTTCATTTCACAGCTGTGATGCTTATACATTGTTAAATCCGCTTTTTAGTGGGACTCTTAAACGATTATATCAATGCTCAAACTTATAGAGCAATTTGGACAAAGTTATCGTCCAGTGAGCCCAAGCCTGGGATGCGGGGCGGTCATCAGATGGTGCTTGATCCAACGGCTGAGGTACTTTATCTCTTCGGTGGATGGGACGGTAATCAGGACCTCTCTGACCTGTGGTCATACGACATAGAGGCCGGCAAGTGGACTCTCATATGCAAGGACACCGAAGCGGTGGTCGGTAGTGTTCAATAAATTTCATTCGACATTACGACATGGTCTAACATACCAGTACCCCGATTCTGTAACTTTTAATGAAAACGACAGTTTGATATTACGTTGTCATTGCGCGATTTTTTTAATCATTTATAGTACCTGTGTAATGACAATACCGACACTTTTTTTTTTAAGGGAAGAGTAAGATAAATTGAAAAACTAAAGATTCTACGTTGCTTCTTGATATCTTATTTATGTAAAGAAATTTTTTCCATCCAATTTAGTTACAGTGTAAAATGATTAATTTTTAAAATTATTTTACTTCCTTTCTGAAAAAAATTATCAAAATACGTTAATTTTATAGCATCAAGAAAATATGTATTCCTTAAGAATTACAGAATCATGGTACAGAATAACATATAATTAATCTCTTGTCTTTTCACTATATTGCACGCATATCACGTTCCGATAATAATATGTAAACAATATGCTTGATAAATTCTATAAGGTGTTTCTTTGAGAATATTAAATAATATTTTGAAAAAACAATCACTACTGAGTTTCTTTATGAATAAAGCAGAATTTTTAAATATCATAAAGTATAAAAAATATAACTAAGAAGATTTATGTAAAATGAATTTCATAATTTTGAAGATTTCTTCGTGTTACAATTTTGGTAAATAAATATGTTTTGTCTACAAAATTATTAGGCTAGATACACATTTTATTTCAGACCTGTTATTTTTCTGTACTCCAGAACTAAACTTTTTGCACGATTTATCTTTAAGACAAAATAAAGTACAAAAAGTTTAATTCTCAAACAAAAAAAACAGTCCTTTTATTTTCGTCATATTTACAACAATCTATGATTCCTAGGGAGGACCTAGCGCACGTTCATGCCATAAGATGTGCTTAGATCCGCAGAGACGGCAGCTCTTCACATTGGGCAGGTACTTGGACACGCAGTATCGTACCAGCGAGAATTTAAAAAGTGACTTTTACGTTTACGATATCGAGTCGAATAAATGGACGCAAATCTCAGAGGACACCGGGACGATAGGCGGGCCACCGCTTGTATTTGATCATCAAATGTCAATGGACGTAGAGAAGCGAACTATCTATGTTTTTGGAGGACGAGTACTGACTCATCAGAATAGGTAAGTTGCAGAGGATTAGAAGAAATAGCTTTAAAAGGATTATATACTTAGATTTTGTACATCCGACGTATTATAAGATTGACTTTAATCTTGATATAACTTATTGTTTATCTTTTTCTAAGTTTTAGAAAAAGAATTATACCTGTTTCTGTTAATATAGTTAGTTTTAACTTTCAACTAACTCTTCTTTTTTTAATTCTAAAAATTAAAAAAAGATGAAGATAAGTTGAACCGAAATTAAAGTTAATCTTACATTCATGGAATCGGATCTTACTATACCTATAAAGATAAGTTGAACCGAAATTAAAGTTAATCTTACATTGATGGAACCGGATCTTACTATACCTTTCTGACATCGTTTTTCTAACTCACGTAGTGCCGATGAACACAGCGTAATACCGGAGCCACATTTCTCGGGACTGTATTCTTATCACGTGCCAACCGGTACGTGGGTCAGACTCGCCTGTGATATCGCTGATAAACAATGCTCGAGAGACATGCCTATCTACAGATCCCGCGCTGGTCATTCCATGCTATTTCACCCGGTTGGTATCCCATATCTTCCCTTCTTCGACTTTGTTTAGTGTACGAAAAAAATAACAAGTAAATTAACAAATACATGGCGAGATTTTTACAAAGTAGGATCTTGTTCCAGCGATCAAGAAAATTATACATATTCGCCGGTCAGAGAGGAAAGGAATATCTCAGCGATTTTTTCACGTATGAGGTTGATACGCAACACGTCGAGTACATAAGCTACAACGAGTTCGGTACGACGAAGGATTCTAATCACGTTCCCGCGGCTGGATTCACGCAGAGAGCGACCATCGATCCCGAACTCGGCGAAATCTACGTTCTGTCGGTTTGTATCTCACGTAACGAGATTATTAATTTAAGACGCAATTTAATTAATATGTGAAATTTGCTATTATATAAAACTAAAAAAAAATGTTCTCATGATTATATAAATTCTTACAACCTGAACTTCATAAATAATTAATTTGATGTTATTTATATATTATATTGTATAAATGATATCTTAAATTATAAAAGTTATGTTTATAACATATAAATTATTCATTTTAATTTTAATAGGCAAATATTCCGAAAATATACAAATATTTTATCAAGAAACATTGTAAATAAGAGTTGCATGATATAAAGGGGGACATCCCTGCTTGTATCATACAACTTTTTTATTTGGAATGTTCTTTTGGTAAAATTGCATTTTCGAAATACTTGCCTGCAGAGATTAAAATAAACCACTCTGTACATTATATTTGTATTATATAAATCATTTAAATATAAATAATATAATTTGTATATATGTATATGTATATATATATATATGTGTGTGTGTGTGTGTGTATGTGTGTGTGTGTGTATATTTTTCAGGGTTTGAGCAAAGACAAAGATAAGAGGGACGACAACGTGCAAAATTCTTTTTGGGTATACAATATTCAGAATAGCAAATGGTCTTGTATATATCGTAACGAGAACGTTGGTGAAAAATACTGGAGCAAGATGCAGGATTACGAACCGTGTCCGCGATTTGCACACCAGCTCGTTTATGATCACACTAGAAAGGTACATTGTAAATTGTATTTAATAATTGTATTCTTTTATTGCTGCTTTAAATAAATGTCCGTTTGCCGATCGATTCAATAATTCACAATTTCTTCGGCGTTAGGTTCACTTTCTGTTCGGCGGCAATCCCGGCAGATCCTGCCTTCCAAATTTGCGACTCGACGACTTTTGGCAGTTGGAACTACGTCGACCCACAGGTGAACAGATTTTGAAAAAGTGCAAGCTAATCATCAGGAAGCATAAGTTTAAGGAGCTTGCTCTGAACAATAGTATAGAAGCCCTCGAGTACCTACAAACAAAGATCTTTGAAATTATCGACCACAGTGACACGCAACAAACGAAAGAGGTATATTCATACATGTTTCTACGGATACGTTCAACGCGATGCTACAAATGCTTTACAGCAATTTTTGATTGATCAATTTGTAAAATTCTTTTTTCTAATTAGTTAACCAAACGCTTCAAAGTATTTGTAGTGAGACTTTGACCGCAGCCTTCATTTATTTTTATGTTTATCATTGTGATTATACTAATCACTAAGCGTAGTATCGTCTCACTAATTAGCGTTTTTCCTTCATAGTTTCAACTCTTGACATCGATCTTATTCCGGAAACAAAATAACTCACTGGAGGATGCCTCCTATTCGAGCACGATTCTGAATGAGCTGACGACTGGCGTGACGACGCAACAGTGCGCGAACGCGCGTGATATACATAACTTGCGAACTGAGCTATACAACAAACTTGCGGAATTTTTCCCGGAATCGTTAACGCAGCCGCGGGCGAATCTGATCGATCTCCTGCCGTTATAATAACGCAGCGAACAGGTCGTGAGACCTTGACGACGGAATGTTTCTCTGTTCACATCACATAATTTCTTCTTTTGTTCAACAATAATATCCTCGTTACAGCTGGCAAAGTAATCCTCATTTTTGTAGACTTACGACGAGCCTCGCCACGTTTGTGGTATGATTTATTTTTCTCCCTTCGACATGTGTTAATTATGGGAAAAAAAAAGAATTGGTTGCAATAGATTTCGGGTTCAACATTTGCAAAACTGCCTCTCACAATTTTATTTATTTCTTATAATACGCTTATTAAAGAATTTTTTCTCCGTTTTTCTTAATGAACCGAAAAAGCGATTCGGGACAAAGCACTCTATGTGTCATTTATACTTACCTACACTTGTTTGAGATCGAGAACTTTGTGATATCGATAGCTTTCTAATGGACTGGTTAGCTGATACGTATTATAAGTAAACTAGAGATCAATTTTATATATAATCTCTTCTGTATTCTATATAGCTATGTGTTTATAATGTGGCCATAAAGTTGTTGTTGTTATTATGTTTGCTGAAATAATATATTTCTCGTCGAGTGTAAATTGAAGGGAGATTTAAGACTAGAGATAGCGTATTAAGGAAGCTGTTAATTAAAGCGTCGCGATTTAACGCTTTCAAGCACTTGACACAATATATGCTATTTTTTATCAAAAGTATGTAAGCCAAGAAATTATTATACAGCTTCGCTAAACGCAACAAATTGTAACTCTTAATCTGAAATCTAGCGGTTTTCTGGCTTACAGAGAGATGTGACGAAGAGACAAAAAATGTTATGGTCAGTTATATATAAAATTTCCTTCTTTAGTTAATTATAATTTCAAATTATAATTAATTTAATCGTTACTTAATTTAATTGATTATGATTTTGAATTATAATTAATTAAATAAGGAAATTTTTATACGAATATTATAATTAATTGAATATAGAAATTTTATTGTACTGACCATAATATTCCTTCCAATTGAGTAATTGCTTCCTTATGTATCTCCCGCATTGTTAAAAGCAACAAGGGATATTTCATGTAATCGTTGAATGAAATATCCCGTAAATATATCGATCCATTTTCTCTTGTAAAATGATTTATTCTTAGATATAGCAGCTCCGTTATCCCGTGTTTTTTGTTCATAATCTAAGAATAAGTTCATTCACCGAAAATGCCTTCTAATGAGATGCGAAATCTTAAAGTGTTATTATTGCATGCAAACGTCGACACGAGTTAACGATCGACTTCACACTTTTGACTTCCCCAAAAGCTCCTCTCCACAAATCAACTGCGATAAGATATCCGAGTAAATTTCAGGAACTAAGTTTTCGTTAGCATGTAAATATCTATGATGACGAGTCACGATCTAGTTCCGTGTCACAATTGTCGATACGTTACATTTAATTGTTCATCGGCTAAAATGCATATTGTACATTGTATATACATAATCAGCCTCTCGCGAGCTTAAAACATTACTGAGGAAAGAGGCGTATGCGAGAACGAGCAATTATATATATATTATAAGATGTAGAAGCAAAAATTGTATAGCAGCTAAGAGTATCCGGCCGCGCTCTATCTTTGTACATACACGATTATATGACGATAAGGAACGTCGAGACGATTTTTATAATGTGATTCCAGTTACGCTAAGTTAGATAACGGAATTGTAAAAAAAATGAACGGAGAGTATATATATATATACAGAAAAAAATATATGAGTAGAGAGACGAAACGAAAGTGTACGCAGGCATAAAAATGAGACGACGCCGCCATTCCTCTAAATATACATAATACGATATATTAGACATCTCGAAGCTGGAAGGATCAGGTATTACTTGTACGCACTATATACAGGGAACATACGCGAAGTTCTTCAAGCTTCGGGACGCGAGCGAAATGAAAAACGTGGATATACATACATCCGAAGTTCTAGTCAGATAATAAATGTTTACAAAGTACACGACAGAGAGAAAAGGACTAAGAGTTTGAAATTTATTTACACGCAAACTTCGGTTAAAGAATGAGAAATTTATTCGTTTTTTTTTTTTTCGATCATCGGGACGCATTTTCCTTTCAGAATTACATATGGATATAACTCTGTATATCTCTTTATAATATAATATACAAACGGAATATATTGCACGAGAAAAAACAACAGACAAATGCACATTAAATATCATTAACAACATATTTCGAATTATGATGGATTTCTTCCACCATGTTTCGCACTATAAAGAACTGAGAGAAACCAAGAATGCATTTGGTGAGACACTATTAGCGCTTTATTTATGTCATTCTATTTGAGTCACTCCTTGTTTTACGTCTAATGATCCAGATAGCAACGTGTTTGTCTTGTTGGCAAGTTGCTCGCAAATAAATGTACTACCAGAATTGCAGCAATGGGGTCTTGTCAACATTTGTTGACAAGTTGATGCCTTCATGATATGACTTTAGCAACTTGCCGACAACTTTAAAGTCTATCAAAGTTCGTGCTGCTGCCATAATGTATAGACTCACACTCATCAATACTATCATATTGCCAACAATGCAAAGAATCTTTGATGCTGCTACCTTGACGTTAATTGCTAGCAATACACATATTCATTATTGCCTGTGTTTATACAATGTCGATATATTCGAAATTAAAATAAATACACAAGTCTTATTATCATAAGCAATCATAGATTTGCATGATTTTACTAAGACACACTTATCTGGAGAACAATAAAATTAAAATGGCAAATAGCGATAGTAGAGTGTCTCCTCAAACACACCTCAATAATTGATCAATAACATTGCAAAAAGTGTATAAATAAAGTAAAATAGTAAAGTTTCAGTCTCTATCATTAATCTTAGATTTAGGTATATATATATATATATATATATATATATATATATATGAGCAATATATAAATTAGTATGCTCTTATTGCAAGGAAGTTTTATACATTGGATTTGCAGTTCCGTGAACTCTTCGTTTCATCCATTTGTTTAGACAAAATATACATGCACGCGTCGCATGCTCTATGAGCTTTGTTTGGTACTAAAATCACGTTAGCTTTGGTAAGACTTAATACGTATTATCTCCGATAACAGATTCCTGCATAATGTCATTCAAGAGTCTAAATTTTTGAAAGCACCATCAATAAGTCTTAATAAAATCACTTCTGGAAGATACACAGAATAATAATGTTAGAAATATAATAACTGGAGAAAGAAAACAGAGCTGTTGATTGTATAAAAGAATTGTCAAAAATGCTTGTAACGTTCATAAAAAAAAAATTACGCAATTAGATTCGTTAAAATTATCTTGGAGTCTGGTAGTCCGTCCAGAATGTAATGAGGGGAATTCGCCATGGACGCGAGATCGGCCTCGAACAACGTCAACTGAAGCTCCTTTCGTGCTTTCTGTACAATATAAACCATCAGCGAGACTCCTACTAATATCTACAACACACAGCGAGAAAAAAATTATTACTTTAATTACTTCTGTGAAAGTTTGAGGACATTCGACGCACCTGGAAGCAAAATACTACGTAGCCAGTCGCCGCCGTGGATCTATCCTCCAATACATCCTGCATCGACCTCAGACTGCTGCCTAAATAAACGTTGACCAGTTGGGCAGGTAATAAACCTATCGCACTGGCTACGTGGTAATGAAAACCACCTATGTTACTGACCTAATCATACATATAAATATACATAACATTGTCATGAGTTACATGTGAGAGATACTTAATGTGATCAGAGTTCTATGACATTAATAAATAATAAGATAGAATCATTTATATCAACTGTCTTTTTCTTAAAAAGAAAGCAGCCAAAGTAATATAGTTACTAGATTTATTTAATTGAATTGTCTCTTTAATTGAATTTCTTGGATCATTTTTCCTCTTTTTTTTCACATTGGAAAAAAAAGATTCAGAAGTTATCTTGTAAGAATTGAGTCTCCTAAACGAAAAGTAATCAAAATTTCCCACTTTAGATCCAAAAATATCTGATCACATTAAGCATATACTCTGTGTACGATGAACGTTCTACAGTACGTACTGCAAAAATAGTGTTCTGAAGACCGAACGGAATCGGGGTGAGCCGCGCGAACAGGACGATCTTGAAAGCTTGGGACCCGGATATCACGCGAAGTATCGCTCTCGCAGTGTCACTCTGCAGGAGGGCACCAATCGGTAGCCTGGTGGACAGTAGGCCCAGAGTGACATGGGCAATCGCTATGCCAAGATTAGCAGAGAGTATGACAATCGCCATGCCGCGTATCACACCGAACAGGTAGCCACTGGCGACAATGAGGAACAGATAGCCAATCACAATCGGGAACGACACCACCGTGAACAGACCTATGAAGATCACAGCGATGATCCAAGCATTCTGATGCTCGATCCAGTAGAGCAGCAGCTTTATGTAGTCCCTGCAGATGAAGACGATGGTGCCGAGGAAGGCCAGAGTCGCAATTGTAATCACGACGTAGCATATTGAGTTTGAGCTGATACAACCAAAGGGTATCCACGAACTCTTGGAAGAGCGCATCCCAGTCTCGACATCGTCTATATCAATGATTTGGTCCATGTTTCTCTCTACAATGTTCTCTACTAGTATATCAATGAGCAGCTAGTCCTTGATAGTAACGTGCTTAAAAAAGCAAATAATAATTAATTAAAACAGTAGAATAGAATAGAATCTATTTACTTCAACTTACATGGCTAAGAAATAATTATAATTAATATTAAAAAATAAGATTACACACAAGAAATTCATCTCTTCTATTCTGCTTAAAATAGTAGAATAAAACTTATCTACTTCAGCTTAAAATGCCAAAAAAAGACAATGAAAATAATTAATGTAAAAAAATAATGATCACACATACACAAGAGATTTATCTCTTCTATTCTGCTTTAAATAATAGAATAAAACTTATTTACTTCAGCTTAAATTGCCAAGAAAAGACAATTAAAATAATAAATATAAATATCAATATAAAAAAATTAATGATCACACACAGGAGATTACTGATATTTTAAATAAATTTCATAGAGTCGAAGATTAATTTTACCTTGTAACATCGATGGAAGGATGAATCCGACTTACACTTCAACCCATAATGCGAAATGCGTATAAATTTGTTCAGGAAGAACGTGACACATAAAATTTCGGTTGTTAAACATGTTATTTGGCAACATGTCAACCGCAATAAACCTATTAAAAGATGCAAAACAATAGAAAAATATTAACGTAAACGTAACTATTTAACTGTTTAACCGACTGTTCTTAAAGTTGCATTTCGCTATAAATAGAAAATGTATAATCTCTATTTTTTTAATTAACTAGATTGCTGTAAATAATTATTCGGAAGCGTGGCAAACGGTCGTAAACCACAGGAAATACATCTGCATGGACGAGATTCGAAAATGGACCTGCAGATGGCGCTAGCGCCACAACAAAGCTAAAATCACTAGACTTGGTCTGTTTGCTTTACTTACACTCAGTATTTTCGCTTTCTTTCTTTCCAACGTTCAAATATATATTTATCTTGTTCTTGAGGATTTAAAAAACGTGAATACATCCATTATTCGGAATTAAAATAGCGTCAGATAACGCAATTATCCTACATCTCGAGATGAGAAAATGCCGTTCCTTGTTTTAATTTTTCGTTTTGAAAGATAAAAATAATGAAAAAAAATAATAGTGAGACAAAAATAAAAATTTTAATCAATATGCATAATTACAGATTCTTGAAAATATAACAAAATGGATACAGGAAACAAAAAAAATATAATGAAAGTATTATTTCTTTTATCAATTTTTTTTCTAATTCAAGTTTACAATTTCTAAGATATAATTTAGGATCTTTTTAGAGACTGCGATAATAAAAGAACTCAGAATGCATAATAAATTATCTGATGTCTTAATATCATGTAAGAATATTACGTAAGTATTAAAGAAATATAATAAAATTTGTATATTGGGAAGATGGCAATCTTAGACATTGAAAACATTTTATTCAGTCAGTAAGAAGCATTCTACATGATAATAATAATCATAGTATAATCCGTGATAATAATAATAATTAATAATCATAATAATTCATTCGTAATAACCACAATTTGTAAATGTACAAGGTAAACTTTCTCTCTCACGTTCTTTCTTTCTCTATCGCACCCTTTATTTCTCTCTTTCGCTCTCCGTTCTCGCAATTTCTTTCGTTCACACGTTGAGAATTGTCATTTTATATAGTTGTACATAAAATTACAGAAAAATTCACCAATATATAAATCAAACGTCGTTACTCTTCAAAGACTATGAATGTAGTCAATAAATCATCCCTATCATCATTCCGTCTCTGCTGCAAAGATACTTCTTGATACTTTTCTTTCTTTCTTTTTCTTTTTTTTTTCAGTTCGGCATTCGGCAGCGTTGTTGGATTTGAAGGACTACTCTTTTAAAGGTCCGCAGCGGCAACGCCCTCGCAATATTTCCCTAATATAGTATATTTGTACATTTGTAGGTCCTTTCCTCATAACCCTGGAAAACACGGGCAGAGATCCGATGGATCCCCTAAATGTATGAAACCAACGCTCAATCATCTAATCCTAATTTCACGTTCAATTATCTAATGTGCTGATGATGGAATATAGATAAATAAATTTAAACGTCAACTGTATTCCTGTATTATAGACAGTTCAAATTAACAAAACGGAATACAAATCTGTTCTAGATCCTCATCTATAATTCTTCTTCTGATAAATATTTATAAGATCAACTCCTTCAAAAATCAATGATCTTGAAATATGTCTAAGTAAGATTTCACAAGATTTTAATCGTCGTTCGTTATTTATTAAAAAGTTAACACAATTTGTCGGACACATCGTTTTTCGACATGTGGACTTTATAGCCACATTTATGTTTTAAATTAAATCTTCATCTACAATATAATAAAAATTTAAAAGATTAGACAGACCTTTACACAAGGTAGGCATTATATAACAAAACCATAACGTATATTGCTGCCAATAATAAAAATTCATCCATATTTTTTTTCACAATTCAATCTAATATCTAATTCCTGTGTTTTTGTCAATTAGAAGTTATTAATATAAGTAAAGGAGCAGTTTCACCACCCTCCTGCCCCAATCCCTCCATCAACGCTATATAGAAATATTTTACATTGTAGCTTCTCTTTGTTTTCATTTTAGTATCAGAAAACTATACTCTATTTTTGCATCTTTAACTTTTTAATAAACAACGAGCAGCGACTATCTTTGAATTAGTTAAGTCATGACCTCGATAACATATTTACCCTTTTTCTTCTATAATAGATTTCCGTCGCAGAATCGCAAGACGTTTATCATTCTCTATAAAATCACACCTGCGTCTGCCAGGGTTAATATAGATAGGTGAGAATATTTAAGGCGAATAAATCCACTATACATACATCCTTCAACAAAGTTTCGGTGGAAATATATCCCGTAAAAAAACGTCGGCGACCCTGTAAAGAATCGAGGCTCGTAACAACAACGGGGGCGCAGAGCGTGACCACCGCGGATTCGCTTTTTTTTTCCCGTTATTACTGTAAATCCATATTACTATTGATTTGAGGTAGTGTATTCAATGTAATCCTATTACCTTGCTGCTATATGTTGCGTGTGTGGATATGTTGTGTATGTCGTATGAATACTCCTTCGCACACCTACCGCACTTCCGACTGCGAGCCCGGAGTTGTTCTTTGTCGTTTAGAATACGTATATACGTATAAAAAAGTCCGGTGTATATGTCTCGTGGAGTATACGAGTGCAAAATGTTTGCAGGCCTATTGCAAAATATCATTATCGGCAGTAATCTGACAGGCGATTATGAAAGTGTATCGATCGGTATATATTATTTTTCCAAGCTCGTAGTTCGCGCCGGCCGTAGGTGTGCTTCCGAAATTATCGTCTATGCAATGGAGTATGAGGAAGCCGAATGTCGGACAAATTCCATCGAGACTTCTATATCTCGATTTTTCTTCCTTTCCTCTTCTCTCTCTCTCTCTCTCTCTCTCTCTCTCTCTCTCTCTCTCTCTCTCTCTCTCTCCCCACACGCGCACCCAAGAATTAATCCCGTATCGATAACGAGCGCACGTGTGTATGTATGTGTGTGTGTGTGTGCTCATCTTTCCAGAAAACGTTCGGATGTTCCGCAAAAAATCCGTCCGCAATTCGGCGTTTTTCAACTTCATTTTTTTTTTAAATACCAAATACGACAAGGCTGCTGACATTAGGCTTGCTAGCACTTTGTAAATAATGCCCAGCGATTGTGCTATTTTGTTTAAGTTTCTCTTTAACTATTACTTCATGAATAATCATTATCACATTTTTTCTTTTTTTTTTCTTTAATTAATCGTCTTCACAGATCGTCGAGGAGAGGGGGAGGCGTGCGACACATCGTCGGCGCCGCGCCAAGTTGACTCAATCTATGAACACTTCTGTAAAAAATATAATATCTATGGATGGTTGAGCCCTTGGCCAGCATACGCAAGCGAACCGAGTTAAGTTGCCTCTCTCGCAGGGGGGAAGGGCAAACTGGGAGGGTGGGATCACTTCTGCACGGAGTGAGCAATGTGGCTACATAGTAACGTATATATCTAACACATGTACTCTCTGCATAGAACAATATGTGTCGCTCAATTTCGCTACTCTCTAAAACTTTTAGAATGAATCCCACTGAAAAGTGAAATCTCACTCTTAGATCCAGTTTCACCAACGTGAGATCAACTTTAATTCAACGGTCCAATTTACCCTTTGCCTAATTCTAGAGTTTATAGAATTAAGAATAAATAGTAAGTTAAACCGAGAATGTGAAGTTAATCTTAGCTCTCTATTAGCGAAGCCTGGGCTTTTTCAAGACTGGCTCAATTTTCACTCTTTCAAGTGAGATTTAATATCAAAGAATTTAAAGAGTACGTTAAAGGAACATCTTTCACTGGGACGTCGTGAAGAAGTCCCGCGTCTAAAAACGTTAAAAAAATGTAACCTATTTAAGGGGCGAAGAATTACAATCGATAATGCGATTCTCAATCCCCCGATTTGATTGTACAAATATTCCTATTTATCAAGCTTGCAGAAGTGATATTCGCCCGAAGTCTTCGTTCGTTCGTTCCTTCGTTCTTTCTATCCGTTACTGTGTAATATGCCAAGCTCCCCCTCTCTCTCCCTCTGAGAAATGAAATAAACGGTCAATGGAAATCAAATCTGAGAACATGACGACAATTTTGAATTTTGACACGCTCGTGTTATCCTTATATTACTATCAATATAAGTTTAACGACTTAAAACCAACGCAAAAACAACAGATATACAATGCACAAGCACATTGTAATAATAAAAAGACAAATGAGACTTAACGTAAAAACATGACTCACATTCAAATGTTTGTAATAGCCTCAACAGTTTCACCAGGGGAAAAACACAAACGAAACATACATATAATATAGTAAAACTAGTAACTACTTCACTACTCTAAGACAGCGAGAAAATCCTAAGACATGCGATATCAACGAAATATCGTTTTTGCTTCTCTTTTTCCTCTTTTTTTCGCTTGTTTTTCCAAAGTGCTTTCCAAAATTTATTCTCAGAAGTTGCGCCGAGTGCGTGCAGTTTCTAAAGATTTTTTCCTCTTTTGTCTTTTTTTTTCTTTCTAAATCTCAAGTTTTGTAACTTCTGCGCGTTTTTGCTGTGAATGTCTTGTGATTTTTACGCTTTTTGTTAACAATTAATTCAATATCGTCTCTCCTGCTATGTTTTTTACTGATTTCCTCCTTCCTTCCATCGTTCCTATGTAGCCGGAGAATATTTCAAAATAAAGCAGAGAAATGTTCTGCTTTTCAACTTTTACGTGTAATTCACAATTTTCAATCCTGGAGCCGTTAAGTTCGCTACTCGATCCAACATTACAATACAATATTACGCTATTACGACACATAATTTCCATTAAGCTCGTATGTGCCATCGTTACTTTGACGTTGTTCCTCATCGCGTTCACACTCACGTGAAATACCGATTTTCTCGATGGATCTCGTCTCTTAACTCCACAGATCAAAATTGATCTTTCAGACAACAGTTAAAGATTAAAATCATTATTAACTAGAATTATCAATTACACGACCATTAGTATGTCTTATACAGTAATAAATTACCATCGTGCTATTTTTACTCCACCGTCGACACACGTTGTCATTTTTTTTTTATTACTAGATGTTACGATGTTATCTTTAGCTTAACTTAATAACGAGTATTAGTGGCATCTGCTTTTGTTTCGAAGAAGAAGTCGAGTAAATTTATTTTTCTTTTTTTTTACCTTTTACCTTAATCGTTAATGCTGTATGAAACTCCGAGATCTCATCCAAAGTCCCAGAGCCGTTTCTTCATCATGTTCTTAATGATGCCGTTTTTTCTTGAAACCTAAAATGTGAATTCTCGATTTTAGCATCCTGACACACAGTTTGCATGGAGCTAAAAACATCGCACAGAAAATCTCTTACTTTTTTTAGCCTTGCCCTTCCTCTGAGCTTTTCTCTTCTTGGCGGTCTTGGTGGATGACTCTCCAAAAGTAGTGATCTCGTCGCCGAGAGTGCCCAGGGTCGTCATCTGGCGACGTCTGTGCTTCTCTTGCTTGGTGACGGGCAAACGCGTCATGTAATTCTCCTCGTACTCGATCTTCCGCTTGTCCTCGCGCACCAGAATCGCTCGCTTCTCGCCCAGACCCTGACTGTCTTCCACAGGCGCATCCAGATATTCCTCCTTCAGTTCCCGCAGCACTGTATTCGACACGGCGCGTCTACGAGCTCTCTCGCCGGCCTTGCGGATCTTCTCCGCCATTGTTTCGTCGCCATCTGGAGAAATTAAAAGATTCGAGGATCAACGAGCAAACAAGAAAGGAAACAATTTAAGCAACCCATAAAATTGGATGCTTAAATTGTCACATATTCCCTGCTATCCCATGCTGGACTTTCAGACATTCAATTATTTTCACTAGAAAAAGAAATATAGTTCTAGAATAATTATTTATATTATACATGAATACATAATGATGCAATAATGGTGCCTCAAACTTTCTTCCTTTTAATCTTGTAATTTTTTTTAATCGTTAGTGAAGTACACGTTATTCAATAAATACAAATTATGAAAGCTTTCCAGCAAGGAACATAAACTGGATACAGTTCTTTCCAAAAACAAATTTAAGATTAGTTCAGAAATGAAATGAACCATGTAAAATTATATTGCCATCATATGGAAAATGTTAACAAATTAAATATCGTCTCTATGTGATATATAAAGCTAAAAATTTTCTCATGATCCAGAACTGACCATAATGCACCGCAGCGAGTTTTGGCGGTACATAAACGTTAGATTTCCTAGGCTGTTGCGTTGATTTGACATCGTCTTCATCCTCCTCCTGACCACTATCAGAGTCCTCGCTGTCGAGCTTGGCGACCAGTGCATCAGGATTTGCCCTGAAGTTACTGGGATCGTCACTGTTGATGGTGCCGGTCACCGCTGTCTTGACGAGTTTATCTATTTGGTACTTAAGCTTGTGGTCTATTGGTCGGATTTTCTCTAGGACAGTCCTAATCTCGATCATACGGTCGATCGATGGGTCACCCTCAATGCGTTCGCCAGAACATTTTCTCAGGACGACGTAGGTCAGGTTGATGAGATACGAGAGCAGCATGTGATACTTCATCTCCAGGAAGCTGAGGCCTTTGTCCGTCGACATCTCGCCATTCTTCACTCGCATCAGCATATTGTCCACAACCTGGTTCACCTGGAGGACGTTGGCATTCATCTCTCCCAGCAGGCGAAACGCCTGTGGGAGGTCCCTCTGCTCCATCTCGTCGATAGCCTACAAAAGAAAACAGATTATTAGAAAATAATTAAAGACATTTTTTAACAAGAAACACAAACGACACGATATAATGCAAGATGCTTTCCATTTAGTGACACACAGATATCGTTCTATCTTTCTTGACATTCAACGAGTAATAAAGGCAGAACAATACTAGCGTCAACTTGTGTTATCAAGCATGGAAAGCATTCATATGTGAATCATTATATCCTTGTCAATGTTAGACGAGTCCATATAACAGACTTTCAGAGGAAATCTTAAAGACATCCATAGGGCATTCTAAGAATATTCCTATGTTTCTTGAACATCTTAAGAATGCATTTTATATTCTCTGAATATCCAAGGACATCTCCAAAAAACACAGACCTTCAAGATCTAACAGATATTCAGAAGATTCTCTAAATCTCCTCTGAATATCCTATGGATGTTCCCAGGATGCCCATACGTAAATGAAAGACATTCAAGTATGGGTCTCTATATCATCTAAACATCCTAAGAAGAAGTTCCTGTGTCTTTTGAACAATTTTATAAGTACATCCTTCAAACATCCTAAGGACATTCTTATGAATTTCCTAGGGACGTTGCCAGGACGACTATCGAATAAAATATACTTTGTGACAAGATAAAATAATTCTTGATGGAAACCAAGACCACCCTAAAAAAAATAGCAATAATTTCCGAATCTTACGATCATCGTCGAGACTCCCGATGCGATCGCGAAAGAATCAGAGCGCGTCACGTCGTTTATTTACGTGTCACGAACACTTTCCCGCGCGATGGCGAGGTTAAGCGAAGGCACGAAACCGCCGGGACGTTCTCCTGGCGAAACGCCCACGCGAGCGGCGAGTCTCGCGCGGAACGCGGCGGTCCCGTGCGGGCAATGCGTACGTCCCGGCGATCGCGACTCGCGAGCTTTCATTCAAAAAGAAAGGAAGGGAAACGGTGGCCGCGCGGCGTGTCCCGTGCGTGGAAACGCGCTCGGCGGGCGATTTCGACGGTAATTACGTCGCGAAACTCGCCCCGGGCCGCTGCGGTGACCCGGGAAAAATGTCCGCCCGGGACCGAAGGCACGGGGGAAAAAAGCGCAATAATCTGCTGCCATCTTTCCTATTTACTAATGGATGACAGCGGAGGGAAAAAAAAAACAATCAAAAATTCCCGACGGCGACACGGGCAGAAAAACGCGGCGGATATCGCGCGGCCCGGCCGCATCGCGCGGCGATAACGCGCGGACGACACGCCACTCACCTGCACCATCCTTCCGCGTGAAAAATCAGCCGGACAGACGCATATCCAAACAACGTAACTTGTAATTAAACGAGTCCCCACGTGGGACGATATTTTCCTTTTCGGGGGGGTATATTTTTTCGGCACAGGAAAAGTCTGGTCAGCCGAGCGACTGTCGCGAGTGTCCCTAGGATGCGCGACGATGGATCTTCGATAAGTTTTTTTCACTCGATCGTTGCCGCAGGATTTTTCCGCGCCCGCGACACGGCGAACATCGACGTTCGTCGCGCGAGAGAATTGTGTTCCGAGTCTCAACGAGGCGGCACTTCCGGTTGTATGACGAGAGGTAGAAGCGGCGCCATCTTCGAAACGCGATCGCGCGTCCTTGGGACGAAAATATGATTGTCAATTTGATGGCCACGGATCGACTGAAACTTTGTGATTTGCGATGGACACGACGAGGCTGTGGAAATCGTTATCTCTGTGCTTGTGTCGTCGCATTCGGATCACTTCCTGTCCGGGGATGTTTTTTTCTTTTTTCTTTTCTCTTTTTTGCCTTTTTCTTTCGCCCGGTGCTGAACGACGCGTCATCTCGTCATTCTCGTCGAGATGGCGCAGATGTTGTAATGTTGGCATTTCTGTTGGTCTCACTTCTACCAACTGCATTTTATTAAGCAACTGGCAGTGAGAAACTTGAATTGTCATTGGTGAATTCGTGACTTTTTTATCGCTTTGGCTCGATTGGCTCGATACGCATAAAATTCATTTTTCCTTTTTCACTCATTTTTTCTTTTTAAGGACAAGAAAAATGGAAAGAGATAGAGTTTTATGTTTAATTTCTGAAAATTTCAAAAATTTGTATGCATTTGAGTGAACTTGCTCATTTTTGTGATTTTCATCTTACTTAAAAATCTATAATTAACTTCATTATTAAAATGTAAATTACAAAATAAGCAAATTTATTAAGTATTGAAATTATAAATATTATAACTGAATAAAATTAGGTCTGTTCAACTTGCTTACATTTTTTACACTAGTATCTTCGTTTTCTCTCTTTTCAGCGCCAAATATATATCTATCTCATTTTACGTGTAAGCAAGTCGAACAGACCAATTACAAATATTCTAATAAATTTACTCGCTTTTGTAAATATCACCTCGTTTCCTAAGGAAACTTTCTGTGGGTCAATTGTAGATTTTGAAATGAGATAAAAATTAGAAAAGTGAGCAAAGGTTACTAGGTATTGAATACCAATTAAATTATAAATATTCTAGTAAATTTGCTCACTTTTATACTTTTTACTTTATTTCAAAATATACAATATAATCGACCCTTAGGGCTGCGTTCGGATTCCCACCCGAGTGCTCCTCGGGTGTCATATCATCCTTGTTTAACGTTCGGTAAACAACAAGAATAATATAACATTCGGGGAGCACCCAGGTGAGAATTCGAACGCAGCCCTGAGAATCGATTGTGTATTTTGAAATGAAGTAAAAATTACAAAAGCAAATTCACTAGATATTGACCAATTAAATTATAAATATTTTAGTAAATTTGCACATTTTTGTAATGTTCACATCATTTCGAGATATACAATTGATCCTTTATTCGCAAATTTTTGAAATTTCCAAAAATTTTTGCACTTAAAATAAGATATATATTGGGTTATCTAAAAAGTATCCGCGGTACTTTGTCAATAGATATATGACCATCAACACACATCTAGTGACAAAAAACTGCGAATACTTTTTAGATGACCCAATATATACATACACATACATACATATATATATATATATATATATATATAGGGTCATCTAAAAAGTATCCGCGGTTTTTTGTCACTAGATGTGTGTTGATGATCATATATCTAGTGACAAAGTACCGCGGATACTTTTTAGATGTCCCAATATATATAGTGAATATAAAAAGTATTTGTACGAGAAAATTTTTTATAAAAAAAAAGCATTATTTGTAGAAAATAAAATAAACATTAATTAGCAATTTTAGACAATGAATATATTCTGTTCTAACATAAATGAGCAAGTATTGCTTTACATGTATTTCTGATATTAGAAGCCAAATTTCTTGACTGTATCACCGACGATGTACTATTAAAGCCCGATATCCTTACGGGAATTTGCGTTCTTGTAAATATTGAAGTAATTAAGAATTAAAAACTGATAATATTGTATTAATTTTATGATTTATTAGTTTAGTAGTCGTATTTATACATTTAGAACTCAATAATACTCAATTTTTTTTTAAAGTTGTGATTTCAGTGTTATCGTCTAAGTTTGATTATCAATAGAGATGATACCTGTAGAGAAAAAATTGTAATATATAGGATATTATAGCTTTATAAGTATGCATATTTATTTATGGAACATTTATGTAATAAAAAATCATAAATTTAATAATGTATGAGCCAAATGTTTATGTTAACAATAGCAAATTTATATCAATTGTCGATAATGTCAGCGTTCTTTAATTACTTGCAAGCTCTTGGGGCCCTTTTTATACTACCGAAAATTTACCCAGTTGACGGTCTTTAACAGTATCTTATCGGTGACATACAAATACTTTTTAAACATCCAAACAATACAATTTTTAATTTTTGCTTATTTTTCAAATGGTATATTTTCTATAATTAATACACATCTTTTTGATATATGTAATTTTAAGAAACATACAGTCTATTTTATTCTTTATAAATAAATTGTTAATTACCCAGCAAGAAATGACTGCAACTGCATTCAGCGGATTCAACAGTTAAGTGAGCGCTCACTGTTATTGGTGTATTCTTTTAGATCATCCAATCAGCATTTTAGATTTGAAAGAATACAATATCAATAGTAGCGAATAGAGAGCCTCACAAGAAAAGAGTGGCAAATCACATCACGTAAATGCTCATGTCCAATCAGGATGGGGGTCACGTGACCAGTTTTCTCTAATCTCTTTCATGCCTATGAAGCTTTGATGCCCATGTCCAATCAGAGGAGACGGGTCTCATGATGCAATTTGCTACTCTTTCCTGAGGCTCTCCAGTAGCGAGCGCTCACTCAACTATCGAGTCCGTTAAACGCGATCAATGATCGTCAATTAAATGTCGAATTGAATCGACATCAAATTAATGTTGAAATTATTGTATCTCTATTGATTCGACATCAACTGATTTCTCGTTGGATAATCTAAATTGGGTCATCTAAAAACCGCGGATACTTTTTAGATGACCCAATATTTACTTACTTTTTAAAAATAAAGCTTTTTAAAAAATATTTTCTCTGTACGAATATTTTTTGCACTCACTGTATATATACTCAAAAGTTAAAAAAAAAGAAAGCGAGAGTGTTGAGTGCAAAAAGTGCAAGTAACCCCTGGTGAAAATTTTTTTTAAGATTTTTTATATAATTTTTCAGAATTTCTATATAATTTCAATTTAACTATCTCACATTTTTTTTATTGGAACATTTCTCAAAAAATCTACATTTTTCAAAATTTTTCATATATGTTAATTATACACAGTGCGATAAATATGTTCCCGGACAGGGCCTGAAAATTATAATTGAAACAACAATATGCATATTTTTTGATTTTATTATTCAAAATATTCTCCTCTGGTTTCAATACTTGTTACAGCGATTCAATAGTGATTCAAATGCATGTTCTAGCTCAGTTTGCGGAATTGCCTCTAGTGCCTGTGTAGAAGCTGATTGGATGGTCGGAATGTTATCAAAAAAGCGTCCTTTCAATTTCAATTTCAATTTTGGGAATAATGAGAAGTCGCAGGGAGCCAAATCAGGTGAATACGGTGGATGGTTTAACACAGAACAC
This sequence comes from Acromyrmex echinatior, assembly GCF_024713525.1. NCBI lineage: Eukaryota > Metazoa > Arthropoda > Insecta > Hymenoptera > Formicidae > Acromyrmex > Acromyrmex echinatior. The sequence goes on from NC_141868.1 coordinate 6,926,421, forward strand.
GATTTCGAGCCAAACATTGACGGGCAATCAATGAAGTGTGACTCGGTGCATTATCATGCAACAAAGACCAATTTTCTGGATCACGATATTCGAGGCGAATACGATGAATTCTGCCCAACAATCGCTTTAAAACTTCGAGATAATATGCACCAGTAATTGTTTGGCCAGTTGGAACAAACTCTTTGTGGATAATACCTTTGCTATCAAAGAATGTGATGAGCATTGTCTTGATTTTTGATGGAACTTTTCGTACTTTTTTTGCTTGTGGTGAATTTTTTGACTTCCATTCCGCACTTTGACGCTTAGTTTCTGAATCATATTGAAAGCACCATGTTTCATCACCCATAACAATTGATTTTAGGAAGTTTGGATTATTTTCTGCGGCTGCAACTCTGGAATAATTGATTCTCGCTGATTTTTCGCTTCTTAATGTGTGTGGAACAAACTTGGCACAAACCTTCGTTTTACCCAAATCTTCATGTAATATGGTTCGAATCATTTCTCTACTGATATTTAAAGCCTCCTCCATCATTTTTAGTGATGCATTGCGATCGTTTGCAACAAATCACATACTTTTTCGATCATTTCGGGTGTTCGAACCAAAATTGGCCGTCCTGATTTTTTGTCATCTTTAAGGGTCTCTCTCTGCCTTCCAAAAAACGCTTATGCCACTCAAAAACAGCTGTACGACCTAGATATTGACTGCCGTAAACTTGTCGCATCGATCGAAATGTTTCTGATGCACTTTTACCAAGTTTTGCATTAAATTTAATCACTGCTCTTTGTTCCATATTAAAATTTCTACCTCGACCAAAATCTTGTTTAACATGAACTATCTTCGTTATATGATAGAGGTCTGTCGCGTCCCTAGCGAAAATTTTTCTTATAATTTTCATACGAATTGGAACATTTTTCAGAAATATTCCGAAATATTCGGAAAGTTTACATCTGATCTCAGAATTTTTCATACAAGTGAATTCTGAAATTTTCTGAAATTTCTCATAATTTTTAAAAAATATTTTAAAATTTTTTTCAATTTTATAACATATTTCATTAGAAATTATTGGGTCATCTAAAAAGTATCCGCGGTACTTTGTCACTAGATATATGACCATCAACACACATCTAGTGACAAAAAACCGCGGATACTTTTTAGATGACCCAATAATTTCTTTGATCAAACCGCGTTTTTCTAGAGACTTTTTTTTAATAGATGTTGGCAGCTTCGGCGCGTCGCAGCTAACTTCAGCGCGCGGGCGCGCACGCGGCAGCAACTTCACTGTGGATAGATCGCCGATGTGGGGGTGTGGGGCTGACATTGCTGACAGTGTGACAGTGGAGTTGGTGCCGTTGGTGGTGACGGCTAAAATCGAAGGCGAGACATTACGAAGAACACCGTAGCACGCATCCTTGCCAGAAAAGTCGTAGTAATCGCGTAGAATGGTAGGTGCGATAGGAGCTAATTCGCTCGCAATCCATTTCTCGAGGAATCTACGTGGCCGGGCATGACATGACACGGTCTCGCCAAGGCTCTCGTCTTTTCTGCGCGTTTACTCGCAAACGAATCTCACAAACGCTCTCAAAACAAGATTGACAGCTCGTAACGTCGACTACCTGCTGCAATCGATGCTCTTCATGCGTTCCTTTCCCGCAATTTTTACGTGCACATATAAATCCGATGATTCATCCCATTGTAGATGTTTACAATAGCGCGATGTTGTAGGATCTTTATGGATTCGTTGTAAACTTGACCGTAAAAATGATAATTTTGCATCATTGTTATTTACACCATTTGCAAAGAACTTTAATAGGCCTGTTCTTTTTAACTAAATTTCTTGTACGATTCATCTTTCTGCCTTTTCTCTTCACATTGGAAAAAATAAGAAAAAAGGTGAACCTGCAAAAAATTTAACTAAAAAGGTCAGGCCTTTATTATCATATATTGATTGCATGAGCGTTTATTTAATACTTTTTTTATTATTGTCATATTGATGACAGTTTTTCTCAAGAATAAATTTTTCCATTTTTCACAAATCCCTGATTCAGTCGAATTTAATATATTGCAATGTTATTACCTGTTATCTTTGTGCTAATTGATAACATCTTTCAATATAGGGAAGATTACAGAGGAATGGTGCCGTGCTAGTGGTAATATGCCTCCTGATAGAGACGAATGGCTTCTACGTGCCTGGAGTTGCTCCAGTAGAGTTCAAGAAGGGCCAAAAGATAGATGTTAAAGCGGTCAAGATGACCAGCACTCATACACAATTACCATATGAATACTACTCCCTTCCATTTTGCTTACCCAAGAATGGAACCTTCATTTATAAATCTGAGAATTTGGGAGAGGTGTTACGTGGTGACAGGTAAGACATTCCAAAAGAAACACATTTAATTTTGAAAAAAAAAGTATCAGTGTTATCATAATTTTATATTCTTTAATATAATTATGTATAATATGTATCATATATTTAGGAAAAAGTTGATGATTACTACTCTGATTTTAATCCTTTGTTGACACACCTCTTTTTTCGCTTTTTGACACTGGATGGCTCACACCCAGAGCAATATTAAACAACTGACATTCTTACTTAAAAAATCCAATCAATGTGAAAAAAATTATGGGTCAATTTCAAGGTCTGTAGAATACATTCAAATAGTTTTTGATTGAAATTTCATTACAGTTTTGATGAAAAAAATTCTTGAGTTCAATGAATAGAGAAAAAATGAGTAAAATCTTCGAAAAATTGTAACTTTTAAAACATTCAATATTAAAAATTTACAGAATTGTTATTCAAATATGATACTTTGAAAAAAAAATTAGTTTGTAAGTTGATTTTGGATAAAGGATATTTATTTTGCATATTGAATGTAGGCTATTTTAGGAATTGAAAAAACAGAGATTTTTTTTGTAAACATTGTATTTTTGTTCTATAGAATAAAAGAAAATTGAGTTTCAGAGAGTTAAAACAATTTTGTGGTTCACACCCAATATGTCAATGAAGAATTAAATATACTTTTAAAGAAATATTTTCTGAAAAATTAAAAGCTTTGAATTAAAAAGATTAGAAAATCTAGAAGAGCCAGTACATTTGATGGGCGGAATAAAGACACAATTCTATTTAGGCTCTTTTTCCGGCGATTAGCTTTTTTATTGATTGTAATATTGATTGTAATAGAGAAGTATTGTAACATGTATTATAACTTCTTAAAGACATTACATAAATTCATTTAATATTGTACCTATTATATAATAAAAAAGGAGCAAGTTATTTTAATTTTTATTTATATCAAGATTTTATAATTAGGCTTTTATTCTGCCTATCTTCTCATTTATTAGTTCTTGAATGTATTTACGATAATTAATACAATAAATAATTGTGTCATAGATGTTTTAATCTGGATCTTTTTCAGTATACTTATTGTACGTATATAAGAAACTAAGGCAATTACTAAATGAGGATTTATAAATTTTCCATATATAGTCAACATTATTAAAAAAATGAAGTTCATTGAAATATGAAATGTTTGATAATTAAAATTCATGGAAGTTAAAAATAGAATTAAAGATAAAAAACTAATATGTAACTTTGTATAAATTAAACTAAAAAAATGAAACTGAATCTACAACCAGTTCATAGTCGGTTTTTATTATTTAAAACTGCCTTAAGTCTCTGTAATGATTGAGACTCATGACATCTTAAGATTGTACCGTAAAACGGTACAATCGGTGATTGTTCATAAAAATTTTATGGGATGTTTAATTATAACAGATGTTTGCGTCGTAATTTGATATGTTATATTTTTGAAAATATTCGTACGAAAATGTACGAAAATAATATGTGTTATGTACATTATAGATTTTCTTAGTACTTTCGTATACAATATTTTTCAACAATACAGGCTCTTGTGTTTCTGTTTTCATTTCCCGACTGATTATCACAAATTTTAATAATTATCTTTGTTTTCCAGGATAGTGAATACTCCATACGAAGTTGTAATGGCAGAAGATATCACTTGCAGACTGCTGTGCCACGACCCATCCAAGTTGATGACTTGGGACGAAGCCAATTCCCAGCACGTTATCCAGATGGTTCAGCATGAATATTTCGTGCACTTGTTAGAATCGTATTATTATACATAAAGCTGGGATCACACAATACTTGATTTCTTGAATGCTAAACATGCACACATGCTGCTGTAGCTATATACTTACTATATACTTACTTTGAGTGCGTCTGAGAAGACGCTATTTTACGCTCATTTTACGTGTAAAAAACGATAAAGCCAAGATGATAAAAGTAGCGCTAATAGCGTTTCTCCGAATAAACCTAGAATAATAAACATAAAAATAATATAAATAACATTAACATAAATAATATAATAATGAACACAAATCATATATATCAGCATATCATGTTTAATTCATAAACATATTCCAGCATACATCAGAGTAGCAGCTTATATGCTCATCATTCAAGAAATCGAGTATCGATGTGATCCCAGATTAACAAGAAAATGCGTCGTCTACATTTTGGATTTTCTAGGCTGATAGATAATTTACCAGCGGCTACTAGAAAGAAACACAAAGAAACGAATAACGTGGTCGTTTATCAAGGGTATCGCCTAGGCGGAATTATGAACGATCAAGTGTACATCAACAACTATCTTAAGCTAAAATTAAGCTATCACAAACATGGCGAGTTAGTATCTATTCCGTACATTTGCAAGAGAGTTCACAGAACTGAGGAAACCCCACAGAAATGATGAAATGATCATCTTGTTTACAGAAACGAATTTAGAGTAGTCGGATTCGAGGTGGAAGCTCGATCTATCGACATATCTCAATTGACATTCGATGGAAATACTTGTATTTTACCGAGCGAGGCGAGTCCGCAGTTTGTTAATCCGAAGGGCACAAGTCTCCTCTTCCTGTACTCGGTGGAGTGGAAACAGTCAGATGTCAGCTGGGCGAGTAGATGGGACGTGTATCTCGGTATGAGCGACGTAGAAATCCACTGGTTCTCGATTATCAATTCTCTTATTGTCGTCTTCTTCTTATCTGGTGAGAATGCAATAATTATGATTGTGAGCTTTTGAAAAAAAGACAAAATAAAAATTTCTTGGGATGTTTCACTTGATCTGTATAAAAATGCATTGTTATTCATCGATTGAGGTCATCAAATATATAAATAATAAAATAAAATATACAGGGTGTCCCAAAATAATCCAAATATTTCAGGTAGAGCGGACTAAACTGAGTCGAAAAGTCCTCTACATTTTGAAATTTTCGCAATAGTTAACAAGATATTAATTACTAAAAATTGTGCTTATAAAATATTTGGCGATTATTTTGGGACATCCTATATAAATATATAATTAAAAAAAATATAATATAAAAAATATAGTGTAAAAATATAAATATATAAGTATATAATAATTTTAAAAAATTAATAATTTTGCTGTACTTTACAGAATTTAAGATGTTAATTTCTGGATATATATTCCTTGCAGGAATTCTTACGATGATCATGGTAAGGACGCTCAGAAGGGATATAGCCCGTTACAACGCAGGCGAGAGTGACAGTCTGGCAGGTTTGGACGAAACCATCGAGGAGACAGGTTGGAAGCTGGTCCATGGAGATGTATTTCGACCACCAAGCAACTCGCGCTTATTCGCCTCCGTAATCGGCAGTGGCATCCAGATATTTTTCATGGCTCTGATTACGATATGTAGGAATACATTGAATCCTATCAATGCAACGTATAGCGAGTGTATGTTTGTTTACACCCGTCTGTATTTCTGCAGTCTTTGCGATGCTGGGAATGTTGTCGCCGGCGAGTCGAGGAGCCTTGGGCACTTGTGCGATATTTTTGTACGTGTTCTCCGGTTTAATCGCCGGCTACTTCTCGGCCCGATTGTACAAAACTATGCGGGGTCGAGAGTGGAGAAAAGCAGCTTTACTGGTAAAAAACATAGACTGTATCTAATAAAACATGACTTATCCCCATTTCTATCAATGTAGATTAATTCTAATCTTTCTTTAGTTCTAGAGATTAAAATTAAATTTTAACGTTGGTAGAAACGGGAATTAGTCATATAGCATGAATGTATTTTTCTGCGCAATTAACTTTTATATTTTTTTCTAATTTATTAAATGAAACTTATTAACGAAAGTATATCCTAGTTTCTAACGTACAAATATTGATCGCAGACAGCGACGTTCTATCCAGGTATAGTCTTCACAACGTGTTTCTTCCTAAATTTCTTCATATGGGGGAAACATAGCTCCGGTGCGGTCCCCTTCACCACGATGGTAGCCTTGCTATGCCTCTGGTTCGGCATTTCGCTGCCTCTCGTCTATCTTGGTTACTTCTTTGGCTATCGCAAGCAGCCCTTTACCCATCCAGTTAGAACGAATCAAATTCCCAGACAAGTTCCTGATCAACTATGGTATATGAATCCAATATTGTGGTAAGTTTGGGAAAATAATTTAATCGATTTTTCTATTTCTTCTACTTTATTATTAATATGGAAATAGTCACTGGGGTGTTTTTATATTTATGCACTCCACTGTTTGCGACTTTAACGTAGATTGTAAGTTCATCTCGTTTTATGATTAATCACGAAAACTCTGGTCGCTCTTACCGTCTAGATATATTTATACATTTATATATTAGCATTTTTTAAAATTAATATAATATACAATTAACAGAATAATTTTCTATTATTAAATATTAATAAAGGAAATATTGCTTGTAGCACTCTAATGGCTGGAATCTTACCATTCGGCGCGGTATTCATAGAACTTTTCTTCATCCTAACTGCGCTCTGGGAAAATCAGTTTTACTATCTTTTCGGATTTTTATTCCTCGTTTTCTGTATCCTTGTAATTTCGTGCTCGCAGATATCAATAGTTATGGTCTACTTCCAGTTATGTGGCGAAGTAAGTATAACGAGAAAATTAATTACAAAAAAATCTCATTGATTTAATATTCAATGCGATATTTGGTCTTTTTTCTTAAGAATTATTTTTAATTTAAACTTCGAACTCAATTTTTCTATCCTCTACATTTAGTTTAGACTTAAATATATCTTTTTCGTTTTCTTGATTCATAAAATTTCTGTTCCTTTATATGTGATATATATATTTTTATTTTTTATGCTTTGACGTTTTAATTCCAGGACTACAGGTGGTGGTGGCGCAGCTTTATCGTGAGTGGTGGATCCGCAGTCTACGTACTGGCGTATTCCGTTTTTTATTTCGTTACCAAACTGAAAATCACCGAGTTAGTGCCGACCCTCATGTATTTCGGTTACACCGCGTTGATGGTCCTCACATTCTGGCTACTGACCGGCACGATCGGTTTCTTCGCCGCGTATGCTTTCATCAGGAAGATATATGCGGCCGTCAAGATAGACTAGTCAAAATTATCATTAGTAGAGTAATGCGAGCGAATAAATTTAGATTTTTAATTTAACCGAGCGAGAAAGAGGGGGAGAGATAGAGAGCGAGCGAGAGAAAGAGTGAGAGAGAATTGATATTTCATATTGTGTAGAAACGATAAGTGAAATGAACATCTCAATGGATGCATCTCATCTTCCATGAAATTTCGAAACTGCGAACGTTGCACAGAATTTTGTGATTAACGTGTACGAATATTTAATGTATTGACATTAAGATTTCTATTTATCTATTCTTTTGCATTCGTTATAATAAGTATAAGCTCCATGTTCGTCGCCTAGGATTTAAAAAATCATCGCGAATATCAAAATTAAAAATAACAGGAAAAAATGAATATTGAAAGCACATTTTCAAGACAGCATATTTTGTTTTCCTCTTATTTTTTATTCACTTTCCTTTAAATTAAATATTGCAGCAAAAAGAAGACTAAACATTTTTATTTTAAGAAAAAACTGGTATTATTTTTGCTATTTTTTTTAATGGAAGAAATAAGTTTTTTGTACTCGTAAATGTATACAAAACGCGCATGAGAAAGGCACGAATATAGAGTACCAGTGTAAAAATCTATTTTATTTATATGATTTTTAGATTTCTTCCGTAAGTACTTATAATTTCACATACACGCGCACGCGCGCGCACACACACACACACCACACACACACGCACGCGCGCGCGCGAGAAAATAATTGATCTGTTCCACGAATGTTGGCTATATCAATAATGATCCTTGTTGAAGGACAAGGAACTCTGTAAAAATATTCAAGTAATGTGATATTAGTAACAGTCAATGTGCGAAAGTATTATATAGCCGATAAAATGAGCCAGTCTAAAGTGTTATCGTTTTCTTTAATGTAAGAACACAACATATAGTATCGCAAGTATCTCAATCGATCATTATTATAATAACAAGCGCAGTAAATGAATAATAATATAGTTTGTAATATTTACATTCAGTACAAGTATATATTTTCATTTTTCAATTTTTGGATGCGTTATCGCAAACTTCCGCGCGCCCAGTTCCGCTGAGACTCGACTTGTCATTTCTTTTATAACACATTTACGTTGATACTTATATATAAAGTCCTTTAGTAAATGTATCTCGAGTTCTCCATAATAGAAATTTATGTACATCGAGATATTGACATCGTTACAATTTACAATATATCACAAAGTGTTTTATACTATTACTGTTGTAAATAATACGTGATGGCGTGTACGAAAGGTGTACAGATATGTCCTAAATTCGATAATTACACCCTCCATGGATCTGCATTGTATATAGAATTATTATACGTTCGTTCACGTTCGAACGTATTGTAATAGAGTTAGTCAAGGCATCTTCTCAAGCGTGAGTATGCATGCCGCCTCGGCCTGAGTTTTATAATCAAATATATCAGTATGCATAGGAAACTACATGTATAAATAACACACACAGTAGATTCGACGGGCATGTAGCATTTGGAGATGGAATAATTGCTGGGAGTGAAAGTACCCTGAAACAGAAATAATTCATAGATATATTATATCCCAAAAAAAAGGGATAATTAACTCATTGAGAGAAAGCCATATGATAATATAAAGAATTCCAATTAAGCATATTATGCCCTTATCTGCTGAAGATCCCAGTCTAATACCAGAATCACCAAATAGTTATCAAAAGAATTCCATGCCCGGAGTCAGATAATAAAAAGTTTGAGGAATATCATTTATCATCAATATTATTTTTGGCAAACAATAAATAATACTCCTTAAATTAGCGATATTTTTGTATACATCATTTTTATTTCTTCGTTTTATAGTTGAACTTATAATGTTCCCAAAAGTGAAGAATGATTGTTAATGAGTTAACAAAATCTAAAAATTAAGATTTACCATCAGGAGAGATGGGTTGACTTTATTGCGCCAGCTGAAAGACGAGATCGTGAATTCCAGAATGTCATCCCGATGTATCCTCCTACAGCCGTGATGTGTGTGACCGGCGACGATCAGTCGCGGATTCAATATATCTAGAAGCTACAAAAATCGAATTTCATCTTAATGTCAAACATGTGGCTGTGCCATTCAAGTTACCAAATGTACCTGCTCTGACGCTTCTTTCGACAAGCATTCCCAACGTTCCCGGAACTTGATGGCCTTCAACTCATCGGGAGCCTGATCCAATTCGTTGCAGATCTCATCTGATTCTCGATACATCGGATAATGCTGGAGAAGAGACGATACTTCTATTAATCTTTCAAACGCAATTTTTTCTTCGATGACCAACTTTAAAAGTTGGTCTTGCGATTCTTCAAAATTTCTAGTTCCTATGCTTTGTGAAAATATTTTATTTACAAATTCGGAAGACTGACTTGCAGTAATATGGGCCTGCTGTATCTGGAAATCGCGCTGGCATTGTAACAATCGTTACCAATTCTTCTCGCACATTTCAGATCCTCTGCAAGATAATACACATGTAAACTTGATAATTAATCAGTTACGAAATGACATGCTACACTCAGAGAAACAGACATTAGTCCATATTAATTCAGATCTCGCTTTTATCGATAAACTTGTGTATTTATTTCTGAGATTCTATAATATATATAATAGATTATATAGTAGATTATATGCCAAATTTATCATTAAAAAAGTGAGGTATGAATATGAACCGTAGTGGTAACAACTTAGTTTTATATGTAGAATTTATATGCATAGTTGAAACTATTTTATCATTATTGCAACTATATATAAAAAAATATCATATTAATTCTACATATAAAACATTACATTAATTCTATATAAAAAAAACTTGTATTGTTGTCACCTTTGTTACTATCATTATGCTTTTCTCCGAGTGCAATATAAAAACGAACAGGTGATAGCTCACTAGCTATTTTATTCACTGCGATCTCGGTTGGTCGACACAAGAAACAGCCGTCTCCTTCTAATGCCATGCTGTTGATCAGCACGAAGTGATTGTCTCTTAGACTCAGCCGTCGCACGTTCGGGCTTTTCATGCCGTTAATGAAACGCTGATTGCGATACGGCGTAATTGCTGAAAGTGTATTCCAGGGGTTCAGCCAGAAATGTATTATCAAAATATATGTTTACATTTAATTTAAATACGAAGGAGGAATTATACTGGATTTGTTGTTGTCCGAGACTGATCCTTTGAAGATATATTCTTTGCCGTACCATAATGAAATCCCATATCATGGTTTCCAGCGACGACATAGATACGCGTGTCTTTAGGCACGTAGAATAGGGAATGAAATCTCTTTATGTAGTACTCGAACTCTGCGGAGCCGCACCATTTGCCCTCGTCGAAAACATCTCCTGAATATTATTAGATAATGAAACAGCGAGTCTTTAAGCTGTATCAGAGTAGGTATCGAGATTAGATTCGAATTTAATCAATCAAAAGAAAGAAAATCAAATTTAGTGAAAATCTAGTTTAGTGAACTTTGCTTTAATTAGTCAAATTCCAATCCAATTTCAATCTCTAGTTTGATAGGTTTTAGAAAACTGTGAAGACACAGAAAAAGTCATGAACAATAACTACTTTCAGCAATTGTTATAAAATTTAATTGCTGAAAATTCAAAATTCAATTGTAAATTTAAATTATTATACAATTCTTTAACATGATTGGTCCTTAGTTCCTCAATGGATCTAAATTAATCATATTAAAGAATGTTTACAACAATTACAAAGCTACTTTCTCTATTAACACAATCAATAATATATTAAAACATTACTCACCTAATACGAAAACTACATCCATTTGGTGTAATGTCATTATTGTTTGGAATGCTCTGTACATCTGCCATTCTCTGGAGTAACATTATCAGTTTTTTTTTCAATAGACATCCAAATGCATTATATAAAAAAAATCTTCAATATTCAATACGTAAGGCCTGTTCTCTTTAGAACTTTTTACATACACAACTTATCTTTTCTCTTTTTCTCCAATGTGAAGAGAAAAGGAGGAAAGATGAATCATGTAAGAAATTCAGCTAAAAAGAATAGACCTATAGTTAAAATTACAGGTTTGGAGGCACAAACCTTCGAAGTTTATCAAACCAGTGGCCTTGTTTGGAGCCTAATAAATGGGTATCCGCTATAAACATAGCTTTGACAGGTTTGTCTGCTGTATCTCCATGTAAAGAGGAATCTTCCTTTCGAGGGTCCAGAGTGGGCCATTCGCACTAAAAAACAAAACGACTATCAGAGTTTCTATTAAGGACAGAGACTCTATGTTCCTAAGCAAGATATTTTGTTTGACAAAAGTTTTTATCATAAAAACTTACCTGTATAAGCACTACGTAATATATGAGATATTCGCAGAAAAATAATACAAACACTAAAGCTAAACCCACATTGAGAAGGGCCCTGAGATGCAACATCCTTGAAACTTGAAACTTCAAAATTCATGCAAAAATTTTTAAAGTACGAATCTTTATTTTATAGTTCCGACAATGTCATTTTTTTGGCTGCCTGTGCACTACCTAAACCATGTATGTAATTGACATAAAACTATTGTATTACTGACGGAGCTCAAGGCTCCTGATTAATCAGCCAAGAACTCTGCGTTAACGATGGCGACACAAAATCAGACGGCGGCTGGCGAAACGGTAGCCACACACTTAAGCACAAGCCCATGTCCGTGTGCTCGCTTGCGGCGCACCGAGAGTGAACGAGACAGCAAGCTCCTTCTCACACTTGTTTCAAACGACCGAAAATGCTTTCTCGGCAATCTCGGCCGCTCGGCGGCCCTAGACATTAATAAGGGGCGGAGGGCATTCTAAATAACATAAATTTTAATAAATTGTAGTAATAATGTATTCCTCCCATTAATCCAGAATAATATAAATCATGTTAAAACGTAACAGTTTACGAGATATTTAATTGTTTACGATTTTTCATGCGCGTTATATAGTATACCTCTCCTTCATAAACTCGAATAGCAAGAATAGTTCAGTAAAAGTAGAATTTTACCGGAAAAAAATTATAAATCAGCATTTCTCTTCACGAAAGTCTCGAAAGACCATCAGAAAAGAAATGCGTATGTTTGAGATCCGAGACTTGTGAAGAAGTATGCGAAAAAAAATCGAATAGTTGCCAAAAGCACGTTTTTCGCTTATAAAACGAAAGATATCGATTGTATGGTAAAAAAATGTATTCGAAATACCTACAAAATGAGACATGGAACATTAAAATCGATTTATTAGTTCAGTAGAAAAAAAAATTAAAAAACACCAAAAAAAGTCTTTTTTCACTCGCTCTATGTTCATTGAGATTTAAACGCAAAGCTTGAAAATTCTCGTAAAATGTAGCCCTCGTAATGACGAACAAATCTAGCCCTGAACAAACCTGAAAATGTTCATTAATTTTTGCAAAAAGCTATTTATTCACTAAAAAGCTGTCTGCGGAAAACTTAATTTCTTTGAGCAGTCGCACAGCATTTTACAGGGATTTTGCTTCTTCAAGAGTTGCACTATCACGTACACTTAACAAAATGATTTGTTTGCAGTTAAACTATTATAAAACGACTTTAAAAAGTATCTTTTTCCATATAAAAAAATGAAAATAATTTCATTAATATGCATCATATCAAATAGCCGTGTGAAGCATTCGAAATCTGACATTTTTCTATTTAAAAAAAAAAATTACCCTCCGATTATTAGGAGCCGAGATAACAATTTTTTCAAAAAATCACTGTGGCTCAAGTTTTTAAGATTAAGAGTTCCGTCTGGCATCAATTTGTCAAAGAAGATTGAATTTGCTGTTAAAAAAATCTCGAATTGTAATTTTTAGTTTAAAAAATTTTTTCTTTCTTGAATTTTTATTTTTTCGATTTGATACTAAAAAATTACTTTTATTATGGAATGCATGTCTGATTAACAAATTGAAGTCACATTAGTTATGTTTCTTTATTTAACATGCCGTAAAAAGTATCCAATTGGACAATTAAATGTACGGAATTATCAGTACAAAATTGTTTTTATGAATTTAATTGCAAATGCAAATAAAATGACATATGTAAACAAATAATTAATAAGTAATTTGCCAAATGTTAGTTAACTATTAAATATATAACACTAACTTTCACAAATATAAAAGTAAATTAGTGTTACATGAAAAATATTTTGCAACTATATTCAACAGTTACACTAACATTTGGCAAATTATTTATTATTTGTTTACATATGTCATACTTGTATCTGCAAGTATATAGAGTATTTGGAAAATAATGATAAATCTTTTACATGGGGACAGAATGGATTAAACTAAGAAGAAAAGTTCTCTATCATTTAGCAATAATTAACAAGATATTAATTGATAAAAGTTGCCGAAAATTGGTCTTTAATAATTTTTTACTCGAATACTATCAACTTTACAGAAAAACTACAAGAGACAATTATTAATTTTCTTTTCATAGAGCTCTAATTTTTTAAGAATTTTTTAAGAATTTTTTAATACTGTATTTTATATTGTATATTATTGTATATTTCTTATATTGTATATATAAAAATAAAAAAATGTAGTATTAAAAAGTTGATAAAAAATTCTAAAAAAATTCGTAGAGTTTTATGAGAAGAAAATAAACAATTTTTGTTTTTTGTAGTTTTTCTGAAAAGTTGATAGTATTGGGTGGATCCATATAGTCGTTCGGTTTTTGTTAGTAGTGCAAATTTTTTCCGAATATCTCCGGTTCTGGTTGCCTAATCGGGCAATCCAAATATGTTTTGGAAAGGTGACAGTCCGCTCTTTTTATCTGTCAAATTTGGTTTCATTGGCATTAGTTTTGTTTGTGCTACAAGCCTGTGAACATGTCGGAGAATAAAGTGCATTTTCGGCATATTTTATTTTATTACTTCAAGAAAGGCAAGCGAGCTGCGGAGGCCCACCGAGGTTGAAAAGATATGCGGCGTATACGGGGACGATGCCTTAACAGAACGTACTACTCAGAAATGGTTTGCCAAATTTCGTTCCGGAGATACGAGTCTTGAAGATGGACCTCGCAGCGGTCGGCCCACCGAGGTTGATTCGAATGATATCAAGGCACTGGTTGAGCAAGACCGGACGCTAAAGGTGCGAGAGATTGCGGAGACACTTAAAATAGGTTATGGAACCGTTCAAAGGCATTTGCAACAGCTTGATTACGTGTCCCGCCTCGATGTTTGGGTGCCGCACAAGCTGACCAAGGAGAACCTGGCCAACCGCATGTCCATCTGTAATTCACTTCTGAAGCGGCACGAAAGCGACCCGTTTCTCAAACGAATAGTGACTGGCGACGAAAAGTGGATCATCTACGACAACATAGTGCGCAAGAGATCATGGGGAACCACTGGCAAGCCGCCGAAATGCCACCCCGAAGGCCGGCCTGCATCCGAAGATTTTGTTATCCATATGGTGGGATCATCGTGGTGTGCTGTTTTACGAGCTGCTTCCTCAGGAAAAACGATCGATTCGAAAGTCTACTGCACGCAGCTAACGAAATTGAATCAAGCATTGTGACAGAAACGTCCAGAACTGGTCAATCGCAAAGGTGTCATATTCCACCATGACAACACCAGACTCCACACCGCAAAAATCACTCAGCAAAAATTAGTGCAACTTGGCTGGGATGTTTTGCCCCACCCACCGTATTCACCAGACCTTGCGCCATCCGACTACCACTTGTTCCGGTCCCTGCAAAACTCCCTCAACGGAAAATCGTTCGCTGATCAGACAGCTGTGAAAACGAACCTCGACCGGTTTTTCGCCTCTAAGCCCCAGACCTTCTATGAGAGCGGAATAATGAAATTGTTGAAAAGATGGCAAGAGGTCATCAACAAAAACGGAGAATATATCATTGATTAAAATTCATTCTTTGTATGAAAAAAATTTGTTTCATTTTAGCCTTCAAAAACCGAACGACTATATGGATCCACCCAATATTTGAATAAAAAATTATTGAAGATCAATTTTCGATAATTTTTAGCAATTAATATCTTGTTAACTATTAAAATTGCAAAATGATAGAATACTTTTCTTCTCCATTCTGCCCCTATGCGAAAGAAATTTATCATTTTCCAAATACTCTATATATAAGCAGATAGGCAGCCTATAAAAATCTATAGTAACGTAAATTGTAGATTAATATTAGAACTACAATTAATTCAAGAAATAATTATTTTGAAATAAAAATCTCAAAAAAGAAGCCGTAAATAATCAATACGCATAAAAGATCACATTAGTAAAATGCCATGCTATTGTTTAAATTTGCATGACTTAAAATATATACAGTCAAATAAAATGTTAAATAGCAAACAACACATTCAAATATACATATATTTATGTGATAATACGTTCAAATTTAAGAAAAATGAGGAAATAGATGTAATTAAATGCTAAAATGTACCTCAGAAACGTTTCAAAATACTTGAAAATAAAAATGCGTTTTAATAAAATATAATAAATATATGTTTAAACGGTGTTTTTTTTGTTTTAAACGCATTTTTTTGTTTTTCTAAAGCTGTTTAAAACATATATAAAACATTAAAAACATGTTTTAAACAAAAAAAACTGAATGTTTTATTTTTTTATCAACCCTGCTTCCCTCTGCCCGGTGCACTGCCTCGCTCGCGTTCTTCAACTTTCCAATGGTTTTAAACGAACTTTTTCGACATCAAAAAATTCCAGAGTTTTTCAACAACAAAAATTCAGTTCTTCCTTGACAAATTGGTGCCAGACCGAACTCTTAATCTTAAAAACTAGAGCCATAATGATTTATGGAAAAAAATTATTATTTCGGCTCCTAATAATCGGAAGGTAATCTTTTTTTTTTAAATTCGTAGACAAATGTCAGATTTCGAATGCTTCACACGGCTATTTGATATGATGCATATTAACGAAATTATTTTCGTTTTTTTTATACGGAAAAAGATACCCACTTTTTAAAATCGTTTTATAATAGTTTAACTGCAAACAAATTGTTTTATTAAGTGTACGTGGTAGTGCAATTCTTGAAGAAGCAGAATTCCTGTAAATTGTTGTACGACTGCTCAAAGATCAAGAAATTAAGTTTTCCGCAGACAGGTTTTTAGTGAACAAATGGCTTTTTGCAAAAATTAATGAACATTTTCAGGCTTGTTCAGAGCTAGATTTGTTCGTCGTTACGAAAGTTATATTTTAAATTTCAAAGCTTTGTGTTTAAATCTCAATGAACAGAGAGCGAGCTACCGAAAAAAGCCTTTTTTGGTCATTTTTTAATTTTTTTTCTACTGAATTAATAGATCGATCTTAACGTGTTCCACGTCTCATTTTGTAATTATTTCGAATACGTACATTTTTTTTATACCGATTTTTTTTCATACAATCAATATCTTCCGTTTTATAAGTGAAAAATACTTTTTGCAACTATTCGATTTTTTTTCGCATATTTTCTTCGCAAATCTCGAGTCTCGAACATACGCATTTCTTTTCTAATGGTCTTTCGAGACTTTCTTTTTTGAAAAGAAATGCTGGTTATAATTTTTTTCCGATAAAATTCTACTTCTATTGAACTTCTTGCTACTTGAGTTATGAAGGAGAGGTGTAGTATATAACGCGCATAAAAAATCGTAAACAATTGAATATCTCATAATATCTGTTGCGTTTTAACATGATTTATACTATTCTGGATTAAGAAGAGAGATACTATTATTACAATTTATTGAAACTTATGTTATTTAAGATGCCCCCTGCCCCTTATTGATGCTTAGGACCGCCGAGATTGCATGAGATTGCATTTCCGAGAAAGCATTTTCGGTTGCTTGAAACAAGCTACTAGTAGGAGAAGGAGCTCGCTATCTCGTTCACTTTTGCACCGCAGGCGGGCACACGGACATGGGCTCGTGCTTGTGTGTGTTACAATGCCGACCACGATAAATGATCGAACTTATAGGCGTGGAAAAGTGACATTTTGACGACGAAATTTATGTTGCATATCATTTCGTTATTATTTGCCTAATTGTGAAAATGTGACTTGTCTCGTACTTATCAAAGTCGTAATTATCGATGAAAACTAAAGTTATCTTGGAATTTTATATATAAAAGCGTATATTTTCGTTTCAACAGCTGTCGGACCGTATTTCTGCCCGAATATAGGCTCACTTTATGTGCCTTTTACGATCATTTACTGACTGTCAAGGGAGGAAAGTTTTCATCGATTTTTACAAGTGTTTGAAAGTGATCTTGTCATTTCGTTTCATCCAAATTGTCTTTATTTAAAAATAGCACGCCATATAAATTAACGTGTCATTTCTCGTTTCTGATTCCAACATGGCGCCGCGACTAATCAGGAGTTTAAATTTTGTTTCTGTTCCAGTAGAATATTTTTTCCTTTACAATTCCTTGCATTATACGCGAAATAACACAATTTGTATGTGTATATTCAAATCCCGAGTCTTTCACAACCAAGTGTGTATTCTACTTTCTCACATCTAATATAACTTCTAACCAGAATTCATTAGTGTAAGAAATATATCGTTAAATGTTTTTTTATTGATTTATATGTATGACATCTATTCTTTAGAAATTGAAGGTATATTGCTTCAAGTTCTATTTAAAAAACATGACGGATGTGATGCGGAGTGAAAGTTTTGAACAACATTACTCATAAGATACATACATTCATCAGTAAAAAAGTACAAATTAAAAAAATATCTTATAACTTGATATAATTTTTATTGTATCTCATGCAATGTTATACATTAAGAGTTATTTACAAATATAATAATATAATTGTTCATATGTTTCATTAATTATTAAAAAATGTTTATCTACTAAAATTTAATTAAATACTGATTTTTTTATTGTTCCTCTTTTCCTTATTAAAAAATTGGTTATCTTACTTTAGAAATGCATCTAAAATCTAAAACATAGAATTAATCATCAATATAATATCTTTTTCTTATCTTTTTATTATTCATATACGTTGTGTCAAATATAAAAATAAAGGAAAAACACTGGCGAAAGAACTAGACTTCGATTTATTTAATATACACATAAATATGCTTATACTTAAACGTTATATTTGCAATTATCAAAAATATATCTTTCATTTTACTTTACCAAACGCCTCATGTACATTCTGTATAAATTTTAAGATTCAACACTGTATAAAATGCACAGTATGTAAAATACAATCAGTCTCATGCGATATAATAACAATGTCCAAATTAACATTAATGCTAACGTTAAAATTTGTCTCTTAAAAGAGTGGTGTATAGAAAAATGATGCTTTGATGACAATGTAAAAGCCAATTGGTAACAACCTCAAAATACGTTAAAGTATATACACATATAAAATATAAAAGGATCTATAAAATAAATTAGGTGCAACAAAACGATATAACATTAAATTTCCCTAATTATTCTACAAACAATTTGCGTCATTAATTATATCAGCCATCATCTGCTTGTCCTGTAAGGCTGCATCCAACTCCTCTTGATCCCACTGCAGGTTCACTTTGCACAAACGTGCTTCCTTCTTGCCGACAACTCGCAAAATACCTCTAGTCTCTATCAGTGAACACATGTTTACAAAGTCGGAAGTGTCGACAGCGGATATGTTACGCTTCTTGCAAACATTTCTGTACACCTCATACAACTGTAAGGAATAAAACATCGTTTGAAAAAATAATACAGTATAATTTGTTTATACCACTATAAATTTAACTGAAATTTAATGAACCAAATTAAATTATTAATTTTACATTTGAATATAATTATTATGATTTTATATTTAAATATTTGATTATGATGATATATAATGTGTGACTTTAATGAGCTTACTCTTCCGACAGTGATGTCTTTATTCTTCCCTTTATTAAGGATAAGTAATAGAGAGCAAATTAACAACTTTTGTTGAAGAGGAAATGTATCCTGTTCGTTACTGAGATTCTGTATGCCTCCATAGACTCCATTCAGAACTGTTATCACTTCCTTCAAGTCAACAGGCTTTTCTACTGCTTCAGTTTCCTTCTTCGAGGGCTCTATATTTGTATCTAGATTAAAAATAGAAAATTAAATTTTCTACATTGTCCATTATTCTTTATATTAATTATCAATATTATCCATTTTCATTCATATAATTTTCATTAATATCATTTTTCATATCATTTTGATATTACATTGACCTAATAACGTGTCGCTTAAATTGATTACCATTATCAATCGTCGGACGCAGCACCTGCGCCACTTGATGCGATGAAGCCAGTTCAATCACTCTCCTGCTAATATCCAAGGCTTTCCTGATATCCCCAGAAATCGCAGCTACCTTGCTCGCGAGGAATTGTATCGCAGGCGGAGTAAAAACGTTGGTCGCGTTCGCCTCATTCAGTCTCGTGGATATTATGTTAAATATCTGTTGCTTGGAGTATGGGGCAAAGTGCATCAACGCTGGCTTCAATTCGCATCTAGCCTGCAGTCTGGGTAATATTCTGTCAGTCAGGTCTAGGGAGTTGGCGATCCCGATGAGGATCAGCTTGGAATTCGGTTTGGAAGGCCACTCGAATATAGAATACAGCACAGACTGCTTTTTGCTCTCCAACTGATCTATCTCGTCCAGCACCAGGAGCAGCGTCTTGTGTTTAGATAC
Organism: Acromyrmex echinatior; assembly: GCF_024713525.1. Taxonomy (NCBI): domain Eukaryota; kingdom Metazoa; phylum Arthropoda; class Insecta; order Hymenoptera; family Formicidae; genus Acromyrmex; species Acromyrmex echinatior. The sequence goes on from NC_141868.1 coordinate 6,946,492, forward strand.
TAAATATTTTTCTATAATAGCTTTGCTGTTCTTTCCCGACTTAGTCATGCCAGGTATGGACAGTTCCTGAATTATCTTAGCATAAATGGCAGTCGCGGACTTCATGCTGGTACAATTGATATAGACCATCTTGAATTTCGATCTTACATCTGATTGTTGCATGATCTTGAACAGACACGCAGTTTTACCAGTGCCCGGAGGACCAGAAATATACAGAGAACCCGACGTTTCTTGATCCAGATGTTCAAGAAGATATTTCTGCAACTTAGTTAATTCCTCTTCTCTACCGGGTAAGTTGTCCGTTATAGAACCATGCAATGATTTACGCGCATTCTGATATTTGTTGGATCCTATTGGCTTAGAAATTATCTCGTCCTCTTCTTCGGAGAGACAAGAGTCAAATAATTGCTTGGGAGCTAATCTGCCTTCTTTCTTAGGGGACAGAATTAATCTATTGAGAAGAGTGGACGGCGTCAAGGAAGACTCCAGCTTATCCCTTCTCTGCTTTGGTGGGCTAGGAGTGTGTTGTTCTGAAATAAAACATAATTCATAATTTAACAACAAACTTATGCAAAATACAAATATCTACAATATAATTACTGTGTATAAAGTGAAATTATATTGCATAATTATCGCAAGTCGCGAAAAAGGTGAAACAGTGAAACTGTGAAACAGTCTGCCTACAAAATAATTTTATTATTATTATTACTTTTAATCTAGAACTGATATGAGTCTATTAAACCTACTATGCAATGATTATTTCGATAACAAAGATTCTTATGAGTGAAAACAAGTCAAATGTCATTTTTACCAACAATTCTGTAATCAAAATTATTATTAATCAACATATATTAAATGGATCTCACAAACCCAATGTTTTTTTTCTGTTTGCAATATGGAAAAAAAGAGGAAAGATGAAAGTTAAATAAGTCAAAAAGTTAAATAGAACAACCTTAGTAACTATATTTAACTTTCAGACTTTAACTTTCCTTTTAGAAGACAGATACAGCCAACACAAGTATCATTCTTTCTTTATTATTCTTTAAATGCCAAGAAGAGAGAATGTTTGTGTCTCCTAAAAGGAAAACAGTCTTTGGCATCAGCTTTAGAGAATTAAATAAAATAAGAAATAATGTCTCCTGTAAATAAATTTACCATTCAAGTCATCACACTTTCGTCGCCTTGGCGTATGGCCTGCATTCTCGATCCTTCTTTCCCTCGTTACCTTGTGCCTCTCCTTTGTATTCTCAATATCAGAATCAGACTCAGACTCGCTGCTGGTCAAAGTGACAATCTTCTTAACGGTTGGGACATACCTTGACGGCGTATCCTTTGCCGTCGCGTTTGTAAAATCCTCTTTAACTTCCTCCTTGCGACCATAAAAATTAGATTTCTTCCGTATGGGAAAAGAAATGGTAGTCTGTTTGCCCGACATCGTTTTCGTAATTCTTTAATGAAAACTGTCACCAAGCACAAAAAGGGATGCAATGCAAGGTCGACAAATCCTTCTTTTTTTTCGATGAATACTTCTGATTCTAAAAAGGTACACAGTACAATTACATGTGGACTTTGTTGTAGATATATAATTTTTGTAATAAAATCAAATATTGTTCTCATTATTTTGAATTGAATTTTTAGTCAACTCCCCAGACAGTCTGCAAACGGGATGGTGGAGATTCAATGAGATTTAATACAATTTATACACACCCTCTTGGGATTTTCTGCCCTTCGTGACGACGTCCTCGTGAACAATGATTTCGACTTGGTCGCGTGAGTCACTGCTACGTTGAAGTTATCGAAAGTTTCTGAAATATTCGTTAGCGAATCATTGGAAGATTTGCCGACGTCAGCGATTAACACGTTAACGAGCGATTGTCCGCCGAATTCACGATGAAACACGTCATTTACCGAGGGACGAACACATCCCGCGCACCTCAGCTGTGATTGCAGTTTTGGCGGGATGGGCTTTAAACGGGCGGGAAAACAAGTACGGAACGTGGAACACGGAACACGCCGCCTGTCGGCCTGGAACCACTCGGAAAGAGCGTTCCGAACGGAACGTGAAAGTGGGAAGCACAAGAGAAAATAAAATAAAATGACAATTTTCATTACGACACTCTCTCCTTCGATTTTCCTGTACTTTTGTAAATTTGTGTATTTTTATGCGCAAAATTTATTCTAAGAAGGAAAATAGTCGTTCAAGTTCCGTTCTTTTTAATTTTAAAGTTTCTTGATGTCGGTAATTAATTATAATTCACATAAATAAAATTTAAAAAGTATGAATTTTGAATCACAAAACATTTTTTGCTATAATTTAAATTATATGGGAAAATAATTTGTGTCTAATTAATTAAAGCAAAGGATATGTGAATAACAATCACAAATTATCATTAAATATCATTTTCTAACTTACCGATTTTTATCAAACTCTTTTCTTGTTCCTGTTCATAGAACCAATCATGTTTTTTGACATTTTTCTACTCCATATTTTACACCACATACATATAAAATACATTCTAGAATTTGACGAATATAATTTGAAGTGACATCCTCTGAAGAAGTGTAAACAAATTATTAACAGTCAAAATACACGAAAATGCAAATAATAAAAAATTATTCGCTACATTGTGTAGTTCCTCGATGAAAACACCAAGTGATTCAAATGTTTTAGAATAATTTAAATAATTTAAATATTATATTATTTTGAATTATTAAAATGCTATAGTTCGTTACGTTCGCGAATATTTGACACGACCAATGAGAGAGTCTCTTTTCCTAGAGACTTGAGCGCCACTGAGGGAAGTCTTTATAAAGCGCGTTGTCCTTATTGGCTTCCGGACACGAGCGCGCGTCAAATGACGCATCGCCGTGCATGCGCATGCGCATTTGCTTCTCATCCTCCGTCTCGTTCCTCGTCTCTTCGTCCCTGCTTCATTCTGCGTCGTTCATTTTACCTCGAGAAACTTTCGAATCCAGTTGACTCGAAATCCGAAGTAATCCAGCTATTCCAAACTTATCTAGAGTAATTTAAAGGAGGAGATGAGAGCTAAGGTAAGCCGTTATCGACTCTCGTTGATAATTATTGCATTCTTCGAGCATATGCAATTATTTCATCGCGCAAAATTCACGAGACACCGCCTTCTTCCCTTGAGCATGTCGATTACTTTTGTTGATATGACGCCAACGTTGCGAAAGTTTTTGTGTCATAATGACAACCTTGATAATTAACTCGAGCTCGTAATTATCTTTTTAGCAGCATTTATGCGGTTTTTTACGTCCTTTGCTTTGTTTTATTACATAACCTCAACTTCCATTTCCTAGAAAATCGACGCGGTGCATTATCGATTCATAAATCAGTTTTTTCACCTAAAATTCTTACATTGTTCATCATTCTTCTGTTCTCATTGGAAAAAAAGAAGAAAAAAATTAACAATTGGCAGGAAAGAAAAAATCAAATATCTCAGAATTTCTAGCAACATTTGCTACGTTACTGCAATATTGTTGAAATATGTACTGTATGTTTGAATTGCAGACGCTGTAAACTTTAGAAAAAGATAACGATGTGCTAATGTATTTATTTTACAGTGGCGTAAGAAAAGGATGCGGAGGCTAAAGCGTAAGAGGAGGAAGATGCGTGCGAGGTCTAAATAAACAGTTCCTTTTCACAGTCTCTGTAGGTATACATTTTACATATTTGATGAATTGTAGTCGTGCTATTTTAACATTTTTCTACCATTCTTATTTGCTACGTAATATTTCAGCTGTGAAAGGGGAGAAGACCTGCGACGTTTCACCATTCGACGAACGCTCCTAATTGATTGAAAATCCCTGGGAGACGAATCTTCAATGGACACGTTTTTCGCATTGAGAGAATTTTGTATTTGTAAATCTTGTCTGGTTAAATATATCAACTACTCAAGACAGAATTTAGTTGAAGGCTTCTGTTTCATTCCAATAAATTTCCGTTTCTTTATGATAATCTTAACTTTGTTCTTGTTCTTTTTATATTTAAGAGGAAAAAAAATAGACTATGCAAAAAGTTCAGCAGAAGAGTCAAACTTCTTGAGGAACAAATGGCTTGCCGATGCGAGTTTATAAAATTCTTGATACAAAATTATTTTGTACTTATGTTTCATCTGTCTGCAGATTCTACTTTTGTTGACATAAATTGCTAAAAAATGTTGAAAAAATTGCCTACAAATATATATGTACAATACAAAAATATTAATCTTCATAAAATATGAACTCATTAAGATTATACATTTTATATATATATATATGCTAAAAACATTTTCAAAAACTTAATGGATATGTTATCTATTTGTAATTATTTGTAATTATTACACAATAAGGAATAAAGGCCTTTAATGATCAAGCTGGATCTTAATTAATTATTACATTAAATATAAATGTAATTTTAAGATGATAATCATAAATTATGAAATCATCTAATATCCTCAGCATAACTATCTCGGCCGTTGGCAATGTCACGACTTAACCCTAACCTAAGTTTTCGAAACCGATATGCGTTCGTGCATCCTGAGGAACCTGTTAAGCATACGACGATTGTCCCGTGAAGTTCCTGGAAGTTATACATCACGATCGTTAACGTACTCATGGCTAAAACTGACGAGGAGATTCTCGAGCGACGTGGAAAACGACCACAAGGACAAAAAAGATGACACGAGCAAGAACACCAGTCCTTATAACCTTGCCGGTGCTATGAATGTAAAATACAAAGTATTTCACGATGAAGACGCTGACATTATTTTTGACGTGAGCGAGGAGCAGCAAAAGATTCTCCTCGAGGACCTGAACAAGCAAGAGGAGAAAGTTCATGATCCTTACGCCGATATAAATTTGGAGCGTGAGTAGAAATGGCATACCAACTAGAGAGGGGCTGTACAATAACAATGAAGTGTAGATGTAAATATAATAACAATGATAAATGGAATATAAATTTAATATGATTATATTTAAAATATTTTTAAGATACACATATATATATATATATATATATATATAAAAGAAATTTTATATATATTTAAATGTATATCCTGGTAAAATTATTTTTCTCAGAATTTTTCATATAATTTTTCAGAACTTCTCTATAATTTTATAACTTTCTCACATTTTTTATGAGAATTGGGACATTTCTTAGAAAACCTACACTTTTTTCTCAGAATTTTTCATATATGTTAATTATAAAATATCATAAGATTTTTCAGATTTTTTGTAAGTATAATTTCTGATGAAATGTTATAAAACCTAAAAAATATTTAAAAATACTTTTTAAAAATTATGGGACGAGAAATTTCAGAATATTTTAGAATTCATTTACATGAAAAATTCTGAAAGAAGATATAAACTTTCCGAATATTTCCGAAGTATTTCTGAAAAATGTTCCAATTCATATAAAAATTATGAGAAAAATTTTCACCAGAGTAATTTATATTAAGAAAGTGTATAGCATATAATTATTATATGTAACAAATTGATTTTTATTTAACAAAGATATGAAATTATTTAAACTTTGTTACAAATTTAATATAATTATATTTGTTACATTTGTACAAAAATAAATATTTAGGAAATTAAAATATACTTAAGTATATATAATTTATATTAATAAAATATATAATATTATATATGAATATTATATATAATAAATATTGTTTTTAATTAATAAATGAAATGAATTTAATTAATAAATAAATGAAATGACATGAAATTATTAAAGAATTAAATGATGGTTGTAGAGTAACGATCAAAATTGTGTATATGTTAGATGGTGTTACTGGAGTATTCGACATCGATCAACTTGTTGAGTTATTGGAAAGAGATAAGGCCAAGAACATCTTTGTCGCTTCCGTTCCCAAGGAATACGCTTATGTGGACTATATCATTGTTGTGACTGCAAATTCACAAAAGCACATGAATGCTTTGGCCACTTTTATACGCAAGGTTTACAAACTGAAAAGATATCAAAACGAATTGATACCTAAAATCGAGGGGGAGAAGTCAAAGGATTGGATGGCCTTGGATTTAGGTAATATATTCTTTGAATTAGGAAATTATATTTTATGTTTTAATAGCTTACAATTATCATATATACAATGGTTGCCAAAAGTTTCTAGTCAATGAATAATAAAATTATATATATTATATATTATATAATTATATACAAGTATATAATTATATATTATTTGTATAAATTTACACAAATATCTTTAATCACTTTTCAACATTTTGTTAAAATGTAAAAATAACCTAGAAATGGGATAAAAAATGCAAGAAAATCATAATTATATAATATATTATGTATTTACACAATATGTAATATAATTATTTTCATCTTGTTTCTAGATTGCTCATCAAAATGTTGAAAAATATTCAAAGACAGTCTACGTATCATTTTATATGATCATTATATGTTAAGTATTATAAACTCTCCACAAATTTACTACTTATTATAAATAATTAAAGTACATAGATAACATTAATAACTATAAAATAATTTCGCATTTATTAGAGCAATTTACAAAATTGTGCATTGTTTGTATTGCAGGAAATATCGCTCTGCATATTTTATCTGGCTCTGCTAGAGAACATTACGACTTGGAGACTCTATGGGCTGTCGGTTCGCAATATGATGATAAGAGCAATACATCTGAAGAATCGACCATTATGGATCAGTATAATGCTTTCTTAGCTGATCTCCAACCAGCCGATAATGCTTGATGATTCGCGTGTACTTTAATGTAAAAATTCTAAATTAGTCTAATAAAAAAATAATACAATTAATAATGAAGGTATTATTATATATTTCATTAATCTCATAATTATAGCATTTATATCTTAATATTGTTAAGCTTTATGTATAGCAAGATTATCACAAGAAAAGCATAATTTTCCTTTTATAATTGTATATAATAATATGGAACAAAAAATCTGAAAAATTTCTTAAAAAATTAAAAGCTATTCAAAAATTCTGTAAAATATTATCTTTACAGAAATTTATAGAATTTTTACTGAAATTTGATAAAATTTTTTTTCTTTTTTTCTTTTTTGATTTGAAATTGCATAAAAATTCAGAAAAATTATATTAAAAATCTAGGAAAAATGTTTATCAGAATGATGATATAAAAATATTTTTCTTTGAATTTTTAATATAATTTTTTAAATTTTTATATTTTCAGAATTTCTGAATAATTTTTAACTTTAAAAAATTTTTCAGATTTCTTATACAAGAATTCTTTATATATAAATTCTAAAATATTCTAAGGTGTTCTAAGGGTTCACATTCTACAATTTTGATAAAATCTTACAAAATCTAAAAAAAATTTAAGATGTTTTCAGAAATTATAAAATGAGAACTCTTAAAAAGCTTGAAGAATGTCTTTCAAAATTTACACATATATAGAAAATTCTAAAAAAAATTTCTTATTTCTAAAAAATGCAAAAAAAAAAGAGATTATCTTTTCTTTTACAAGTTTCGAAAGGAAGACGCATGCATTTTTTTATCTTGCTCAAAGTTGCATTGTTTTTCGCACATATAATATAAAGCAAGTGCACGTTTGTACCTGTACCTAACCTCACCGCAAATTGCTCCAAATTGCTCTTGACGACTCGATGCGTGTCCAACGTGACAGGTGTTTACAAAACTGACGATTATATCCGTTTATTATTTTATTAATTTACTTTGAAAGGAAACGTGGGCACATCCCGTGTTATATAATTACAAATGATACCACGATCATCACGATATTTAATATAATCGGCACATTCATAAACATAATAAATGAGTTGCTGACAGGGAAAAAGTACGGTGAGTCACGAAGAAATTTCAGTTTTAATTTCATCTTAGACATTTCACTGTGTTAATAGAAAAGTGACAATTAAAAAAATTACCATTTTGAGCCAATGAAAAGAAATCGATAGAAATCGATCCTAAAGCTAATATATTTTTGTGAAAAAACAATACATTTTCTAAACAGTACTGAAAAATAAGACTACAAGATACGACCACATCATACAAGTATATGTAAAATTTATGTAACATTAAATAATATAAGACTAAAGATAGATATTTTACAATTTTTATTCTGATACTGAAGATGACTTAATCCGAGGTCGAAATGTTTGGAAGTTATCCTTATCCCAGATTAGCCAAGTTTGTAGAAAGCAGATTTTTTTAAATGTCTATTACACACTATGCCAACAAAATAACAAAATTAGATGTACATAATACTGTTGACAAAACAGACTGCTAGAAAAAACGTAACAGAATCTGCAAATAGAAGTAAATGACAGACTGAAAAAAAAAACAGAGCGAATTTGTAGTGCAATCTGATAGTATATTGTCTACAGAAACCAAGCAAATCCTATCGACATTCCCTAGCACTAGAATGTCAGTAGAAATGATACAGATCCTGCTTTGACACAATTTGATAGCAGATTGTTGAGAAACCCAGCAGATTTTGTTGATATTTAACGTGTCAGAGCAGGATCTGCGTCGTTTTTGCTGACAATTTGCCTTCATATTATGTCAACAGGCTATGTGAACAGAACACAAGTCTTATGCGAATGCAGTTGATGGCAGCAGACTGCCGTCATTTTCTGCTCAAACCTGCCGACAGTCTGTTAGAAAACTGCAGACATTTTGCTGCTGGGTTATATTAACGTTATATACTGAGAATAAATAGACTATTGCACACTAATATCTTGTGTTGACTTTTATGCTTCTTGAATAATTATTATTTTTGGACAATATATTTATTAACATATAATTTATATGAAAAAATACCATAACTTTGATCAGAGATGAAATTCAGATAATCTTATATAAATAATTGCAATATTGGAATTTTGAAAACTCATGACACAGTTTTAAAGACTATAATATAATTGAAAATAGAAAAAGACAATTTATTACTTCAGCTTCAAGAAGAGCTATTGTAATTGAACATATAACATGTAAAAAGAAAGTGAAGTTATGCAAAGATTTAGAAAGAATTTTTTAAATCTTTTATTAAAAGATTCCCTACTGAAAAAAAATCATGTCACAACGTTACATAATGAAATCATGTAATTAAAACATGTAAAAATATTGCCAAAATCCTACTCACAGTTCATACAATTCCTTTCTCCCTTATAATAATCTTTCTTTCCTCTCTATACATCCCCCTTCCTATATTCCTTCTACCTATCCCCCCTTTTTAATCTCATTTCTCACTATTTTCTAACGTCAACTTTATTTTCCTTCTTTGAAAGTCATTTTAAATTTAATTTGTCTAACAACATCGAAGATAAGAGACATCGATCTTTCTTTCATCTATTGTACTTTTTTCATATTATTTAATTTTTTGGACTGAACACAATTATGAAAGGTATTTTTCTTATTTAATTTTAACGAATATTTAATTATTTTAATTGAATAGATAGATTTACATTGTACATTTTTACTTATAATTTTCACTTATATCATTATTGTATTGTCTTATTATATTTTTCTGTTATTCTTGTAATCTTACATTATTATATTTATAGCTGTAATGCATTATATTTCGTTCTGAATATCAATATATAATATACATCGACATTCTTTTACTGTACAATTTTATTAAGACGAAGATTTTTTTAATTATTGATACCAATAGTTAGATGACATTGCGAAGTATCATTTGCCATCGAGTGTCCATAGTATAAGTTTTTATTTTTTTGACAAATTCTAATGTATGTATTTTTTGTATGTTACTGTTTAACTAACAGTAAGTTTAACTAACAAGACGAAGATCCTTCTTAATTTATTGATACCCACAATTATATAGTTATTCAATGCGGAAAATTTTCAATTTTCGATCGACTTTATTTTATGTTTTTTTACCGTTTAGACATGTTTTGTAAACATTGATAATGATCGTGATCGAAACGTTTGTTGTTGTTAGCCGGCGGTTATTAAATTTCATAATTAATTTATTAAGACATTTTTTTACTTTTCTATCAATTTTATAAGTAAAATTTCTGGCCTTTTTCTTTTAACTTGTTTTTTAAAACATGTAAATTACGTAACGAATTGTTCCAAATCAATACGTAATTTTTTTATATGGTGTAATTTGAAAATTACATAATATTAGAAATAATTCATTCATCATGTGATTTTATAATTATCGAATTTTAATTAAAGAATTGAATAATAGAAATAGGAGAAAAAAAATACGTGATTTTTTTCAGTAGGATTGCTAATTATGAAACGTGTCACTTTCCTATTAACGTGACAATTTCAATAGAAGTAACTTTTATTATCAACATCTCAAATACTGATTGTTTACAGACTGTTGCTATTCACATCGGAAGGACTTCAACGGGAACCTCGACGAGTCGCCTCCTGGGAGACCAAGGGAGTCAGAGATGGATGTGAGTTCGTTGTTCAAGGCTAGCGTGAAGGCGGTGAATCTGCGGAACAGGGACCTCGGTACACCGGCAGCAGAGAGCCAACCGCGGAGGACCAGGAGCAAGAGCACCTTCTGCGTGAAAGCGCACGCGGTGGTCGTGCAGATCTCCAAGCTGCGCGAGTTCCTGCTGGAGAATCGCAAGGCCTACCTGAACTTCTCCAACTATCTGTCCGCGGCGCCGCACATGACGGATGCGGAGCGCGACGAGATCGACCTGGGTGCACAGCGGATAATGAGCACCTGTTCGCAGCTGGTTAAAGACTTGAAGCGAGAGATCGCTGCGTCGACGGAGATCACCCAGCAGAACATCGAGCATCGCGAGATCATGCTGCTGCTTATAGAGGACTATCTGAAGAATGTCTGCAAGATATATTCGGAGCAGAAGGCGATGCGCGTGAAGAAGGCTATGGAGATGCGAAGGATCTCCAGGTTGCAGGCAGACCAGCCGTCGGCGACGGTGACGAAAAGATCAGCTCTGAACTCGGTCGATCCCATGGACGATGATACCAAGAACGGCTCGAACGAGTCCAGCCCGATGAAGATCCAGGAGATCAACGGCGACGTCAATACGATGACGTACGAGGAGGAATTGTCAGCGGAAGACATACAGATGTTCGAGTCGGAGAATGAACAGCTGTATAACGAGCTGAACACCATGACGGAGGAAGTGAAGCAGATCGAGAGTAAGGTAGTGCACATCGCTGAGCTTCAAGAGATCTTCACGGAGAAGGTTCTGGACCAAGACAAAGACCTGGATAGGCTGATGACGACGGTGGTCGGATCGACGGAGAACGTGAAGGAAGCGAACGAGCAGATTCGCCAAGCGATCCAGCGAAACGCTGGCCTCAGGGTGTGGATCCTCTTCTTCCTTCTAGTGATATCATTCTCGCTATTGTTCCTTGATTGGTACAATCCATAAGAGTCGATGGATCTCTCCGAGTTGCTCTTAAGATACGAGAGTGAGGAAAGGCGATGTACATTTACAAGAGATGTTTGATACAATCCATAAAATATATTTCTGTTATTAAATTATTGAATTTTACGGATCGTATCAATTGTTACTTTCGTAAAAATGAAAGAAGAGACGTTAAAAGGTTGGTAGAAAGAAAGAGAAAGAGAGAAACGTTGCCAAAAAATATGTTGCTATATTTTATCCCCGGACATTATTGTACATAATAGCTATAACTTACTATGCGGGGAATAAACAAAATGATATGAATACCTAGGAAATATGACTTATTTTATATTATTTTCCATCTTCCATCTTCCATTTTTGTTGGAATAGAAAGAATCATACAATGCTTGAACAATTATCAATGAAATGTAATACTACTTTAGAACAACTTCTTTCAATTGCTTATATAAATAATATTGAAGGAGGAAATTTACTTGTCACTCTTTTTTCCAAAATTGTTTTCTGTTCTTTAAAACTTCAACATCTTTTTTGGCATGTAATTATTTAAATATTAATATTATATTAATATTAATATTAATATTAATATTATAAGTCATTTGTAGTTTTGAAGAGCAGAGTGAGATTTCCTCCTCTAATATCTTTTAAGCAATTAGAAGAGGTTGTGTTGTATTTCTCTGGTATTCACATATTACTTTGTCAATTCCCTGTACATATACATAATATATATAATATATATAATAAAATTTGTATACTATATATTTACTTATATACAACGCATCTTCGCACATGTGCACGTACAAAAAACCTCGGTAATTTACTTTAATAAAACTTGGAGTTTTGCCAATTACGTTTCTAACATCGTGTCCATCAAGGTAATTTTTATCTTTCATAAAAATATTCTCTTAAGATTTCTGTTTTCTCTCGCTGCAGATATAACGAATTATGACAGATCAGAAATTGGAAATCGAAAATTTGTTCTTATATATCATTTTTTTCTTTATATTTCTATGTAGAAATGTCTTATATTTTTAGAGAGAATGAATATACTATCGAGTGAGTGTGAAAAAGTTAATTTATCTTGAATTTGATAATTTACATTGTAAGAAATAAATTCACCTCGTTTCTGATCTCTCATATAATTCCACGCGTGAGAAAACAGGAGTCTTATGCCTGTTTCTATCAATGTAAATTAATTTTGATCTCGGTTGAACTCTTCATCTTTTTCTAATTCTTAGGACTAGAAAGGGATGAAGAGCAAATTGAATCAAGATTAAAATTAATACATTGATAGAAACGAACATTGATGTCGTTAAAGATAGATCTAATAGACATGTAAACATGCCCGTTTATAAAAAATTGATAGAAAGCGGAGTAAGAATTCATTAACAGTTCCCCACATAGTTTCCTTGAGAATATCTGCTGCATTGATTAAAATCAATCTCGCGTTTCTTGTCTAATTGCAATTTGACGCGGCACGATTATGCTTGAATTATTGTAAAGATACGGTTTCTTAAGATGCTTTACACGCAACGAGGATTCACATGTATAAAACTGATCTGCGGTTTCCGCGCACACGTCTACTTTTATACAAAATCTTACAAAAGTGTAAAGCATTACACGTATCCTCGTATGAGGATGAATTGCCATATAAAAATGCATGAATTATATCGATCAGTCATATCAAACGTACAAATATAAGATAGAAAGAATAACTTGGAAATGTCTAGAGAAAATACAGAGTGTAGACAATACATCGCGTTCGTTTTAACGTATCAGAAACTATTAAAAATATTATAAAAAGAAGGAATTTGAAAAATATTAAGATTTACGATTGTAAAGTTATTCTTTCATCTCTTATTGCAATATATAGAAGGCCGGAAAAAAAAATGGAAAAAACTTGGAAAACAAAAGAAAATATATTCTAGTAGCCACATTGATCATAGGTGACTTACTCACGATTGTAAAAAACAACAGCTTTCTAATTAACGAAAACTCCTAATTTGGTATACAAGTATATCTGTAACGTGGATGGTTTTGTGGGCAGAGTTTACCCTCGATTATACACTGAACCACCCACGTGGTGGACAAGATTGGAATATTTAGTTGAATCGCCTTCTTCTGTGCCCACGATGGACACTTCCAGTTAGACACGACTACAGTATCGGCAAAATCCGTCTCCATGGCATCTGGAAAAAAGGAAAAAAAAATTTCATAAGTTTTTCTATTAATCGTAATTTGAGATAACATACGCGTGTGAAATAATTTTATTTCTACACATTTAATAAATCATGTATATTTTTCTCTTAATATTATACGTATATCGGTAGCAACTAAATAGTAAATTTGCTTTAAAGGAACTTATAGTTTTTGATGACGAAATAAAATACCTGGGTTCTCCGCGATTATAACTACTGCACCCGCGTGTTCGCAGACTTGTCGCCAGAATGTGGCAAACTGTGGCAAATTAATGGATGCCAGACTAGGAATTATTACGACGATTTCTGACAACGGTTTCTTTGTATATGCATCATGCCCTTCTACGTAAGCTTTTCTCTGCAAACTCCAGCCGTTTGGAAGAGCAACTTCCGCCTTGTTTATGGCCCTTTTCTAAAAACATACGATAAAATATGAGACTGTTATTCGTGACGCAATTGTTGGCAATTTAATCAATACAATAATAAACGAAATCATGGTATGACATACAGCGAAAATATTGTAAAAGAAACTACTACACTGAAACAAGATTATGTTAAAGGAAGATGTATATAATAAAGATATAAAATATATCCAACAAACTTTTTAAATAAAATTTACTTTAATACTAAATAATGTTATCTAAATTTATTAGAACAACACTGCCTAAGATTTGTAGTTTTGGTTATATTTGGTACTTTAGTAAAGTAAAATTTGAGGTGCCTCCCTAGGACTCACCCAAAATTACAAATATCTAATTTGGATAAAATATTAAAACTATATGTATATCTTAATGAAATAATATGAAACATGATAGTAAATCAAGAACTGCAGCTTTATCGAATGAAAATAAGATGAGATGTTTATGTTTATTTTTCGAGATTAAATTTATATGCAAGTTTATGGACGTAAATATCTTTCCAGAATGGCCGTTGACCTATTATTTTTTGTGACCATTAAAATCATAATTTTTTTTAATTATTATAATCTCGTTTTTGAGAAAAATCTATGGTACGATTTATGTACAGTTAGTTAAAGAAGAGGTTCTGAAGAATCATTCGTTCGCGGCAGACGTCTCGACTCGGATGCTTTTATTTTGTATATTTTTGAAAGTGTTGCCGACTCAAACTGAGCCTTGAGAAACATATAGCTGTTCCGCGGTTTTATACGATCCATCCGTTCGTCCTGATACACGTCCGTAACGACGTAGACTCAGGCGCTCCTTATCCGGGCGGGCATTGCATCTCACTCTTCCGTTTTTTTACACGTTTTTTGCTCTGGCCGTATTGATTTCCGTGATCTATTGGAGGCAAGAGTCATAATAAAAGAAGAAGAAATCAAAGAAGCGCCTGCGAACCTTATTTGTCGCTAAGTTATATGTAAAAGGTTACATTTTCAATTTTTTTTTCTCTCGTCATTGTTGTTAATCTGCCGTAGAATTTTGCACACGTCAATTTCGGTACTTCAACTTCAATTATATTAAAAAATTAGACATTTCTATGATAACTCAAATTATTAAAAAACCATCTTAAGTCTATAATCTTCCTTTTTTCGATTAAGAAAATAGAATAGTAATTATGAGTAAAGAATAAAGAAATAATAATCTGTTTTGAGAGAGAGAGAGAGAGAGAGAGAATCCATACTTTTTTTACATTAAACATGTAAGAATTAATGTAGAATAAGAGATCTCGCGCTACCTCTGAACAGCATCTGATGATATATTCGTGATTGCATATTTTGATGCCGGCCGATAGACATAATATATTCTTTGCTGTAGTATTTGGCACGTTCGTGATGAGTATTGTGTTCTCGTACTCGTTCTCTGGTATCTTCTCGAAATCCTCATAGATCTTCCCGCCGCCTGCTATGATCTGCTCGTGAAGTCTTTCGCGTACGAAATGTCGCTTCACCCAATCGTCCTCGTAGTCTGTTTCGAGATCCGTTTCGGTGGCTTCCGTTTCTGTGTTCGACCCAGCGTTGGTCTTCGTATCCTGATACCTGAAATGATGCAGAATGAGTTAATGGATTAATGAATAGAATTCTTAATTTAAACAAAAAAAATACGAATAATGCTTTGTGTCTTAAGAAAGGTAACTGTATTTTGTTCATTTTTTAATATTTTATATTATTATAGTGGCTGCCGAAAGTTTTCGGCCAACATTATAATTTTATGATCATTTTTGTCAATTTGTTTTTAATTTAAATTATAAGTTAATAAATTAATTATAAATTAATTCTTTTAATCAATTTAATAACATATTTAAATATTAGAATACTCCATCTAATGTGACTACTCGTTTTATCTTAATGTTATTTTAATTATTCTGCATTTAAAAGTATTGAGGTGGAGATGTCAAAAATCGATAGTTTAAGTCGTAAAATATTGATAATATCTCTACCTTAATACTTTTATCTGCAGAATAATTTAAAAAATCATATTATGTAAAAAAACCATAGAATTCTATTTAAAAAAAATGGTCATGGCTTCCATAAAAAAATTGATTTTGCCATTTATTTATATTTCATCGAGTCAAACATTTCTGTCTGAATTCTGAATATATTTTTATTCAACCTTACCTGCAAAGATAAAAAGAGTATCATGTTAGATGGAACATTAAGAACATTGTATATTAAGAACATTAAATACTTGTATGCTAGATCTTTATTTTAAAGATTCTTCATCTGAGCAATATAATAAAATTACTCACTGATCTTTTGGCAGTCACTGTATATCTTTATTTATTATATTAATTCCTTGAGTGTCTAGCATTAATTCTTACTAGAATTAAGATCCCTCTGTTCATGTGCCAAATGAATAAGTAAAAGATACCTTTCCAGTTTCTCTAAGGGTATGCAAGTAAGCATGAATGACGTGCCCTTGAAGATGTTGGAGTTCGTAGGGATCGGACCAAGAGTAGCAATCATTTCCGGATCCGCCTTCTTCTTGCTACGTGATTTGCTCTTGTTCCTACTCTGCGGTCCTTTCGCGATCTGTTCAAATGGCGTGCCAATTATCTCTTTCTGTATTCCCATCAGAGCATATTCATCCTCTGTTTTACTACGAATCGATTCGACGTTTGAATCGCTCGACATTCCCTCGCTTTCCGACAATGCCTTTTCCTTTTTCAACTTGGCGGACATGCCGGACACCGAGGGTTCCGATTTGATTTTACTGGTAGAGGTGCTCGACTCGCCAGCGTTGTTCCTGGACTTAGGAGTCGAGGAGAGTGGCGTACCGATTCTCTTGGAGCGTCGTTTACCGTCAACCATGTTGTCCAAGGTCACCTGGCCGAGCGCCTTTGGCGTGCTCGGCAAAGAACTCTTATTTATGGTGTCCACTTCTTCCTTTAACACTTGCGCCTGATCAGCAGACAAGGAGATGTTCTGTATTTGCACGCGCAATTTCTCGCCCTCGTCAGTTTCCACCGTATAGTGCGTGTCGCCGTTGATTGACGTTTCAACGTCGATGATGATGCCGCAAGAACCGTAATCATCGGCCTTTGTGGTCGCGTATACAGACAGACCCTTTTTCAGAATCTTTGGTATCGGTATCACAAATTCAGGTATGAGCGTCTTGCTCTTGCCGTCGTAGAAGTTCACCTTGTACTTGGCCTTTAATCGATCGCTCACCGTGCCAAGATAGTAGCTGTTGTCCGACCATTTGGCGAACACGTTCTTACCGATTAACTCGTCAGCCAACATGCTTCGCGGCGACTTTGCTTGAGTGCTCATATCATTTACCAGCCGTTCGTCCTCCTCTAACTTGCTTTTCTTTTTGCTCGGTGTGTCGGTCTCTATGGTAGATATGTGTAGAGCCGACTCGTTTGGAATATTTTTGGCACTGTTCTCGCCGTTGATCTGCGCGGTGATCGATCTCGTCAGTTTGCTCCTCGGTCTCTTCGCAGCTTTACCGCTCTTCTTCGTGCTCTTCGGTGTGACGGTTAATTCCACCTTCAAACTCGTGGGATGATCCGACGGAGTCGACGAGCGCATATTAATCTTTTCCAAGTGATGATGATGATTATCGTCCAGCCGCTCGTTGCTCACATTTACGAAAGTATCAAGAATCCCCGTGGGGGCTGTAACGGCGGAGGTATTACTGCTTAGTTCCATGTTTGCGTAATTTAGGACTGTCGTTAAGAGCAAGCGGTGGTTCTTCCATTCGTGCGTCAAACGATCGTAAGTCTCATCCAACGTCTGTTTGTCCGCCACTGTTGATGGAATGTCCTGGGAAGATTTCTTCGTGTGCTTCGGCAAGCCTGTTGGCATCGTGAAGAGATGTCCAGTGTTCTTAGCCATCTTAAAAGCCAAAGAAGCAGCGCTGGACCCCGAACTTGATGACGACATCATGGACCACCGGGACGGAAAGAGTTGATATAACTGGGGATTGCTGTTCACGGAACCAGGCGACTCCTTGTTGTCGGAGATATCTGCCAACGAGGACTGACTGTCTTCATTCTTCGGTCTGCTCGACTCGATTACAGGCTCACACTGCACCACAGTCAACTCTTTCCTCACGAGTTCCTTCGTGTTCTCGTCCATGTGCACTAAACACTTGAGCTTCACGTAGACACCGATTTCTCGCTCTTCCTATAATAGTATTATATAATATTTTTATTTTAGTATGATAATATTTTCTCAGAGTTGGGAAGCGTCACTTTTTCCGTTACTTTTTGTAATAAACGTGACATTGCAATTTTTTATAACTAAATATTAAGGTTGTGCCAAGGTTGGAAAAATCGACTTTTCCTTAGCACAACCTTAGCTATAAAAAATTATCAAATTATTTATTATAAAAAATAACGGAAAAATAATGCTTTCCAATTCTGTATTTTCTCATGTATTTATATGCACTCTGAGAAAGAATGCATTAATCATATGGAAAAAATGACTTTGATCAGCATCTCGTAATCTATATCACAGTTTCAGCGAAACCTTTGACCCTACATAGTCACACTTTCTATATGATTAATACGGAGTCCTTTTACAATCATGTTTTATCACAGTTTGCTTAAACTGTAAACTGTATAAATTCAAGAAATATTATTAAGTACGAAGAACTGGCTTGACTATAGTGTTTTCCACTCATTCATTTCATGTATGTGAAATTTTTATGTAATATTTTATATCTTCATTTATTATGTAGCATAAAAACTATATTTTATTATTTCACAGTGTTGATCCAATCGTTGTTCGTTTCTCTATAGTATTCATCCAATTGTCTGTAAAATTTCTCATAACTCTTTCAAGTTTTGTTTTTTAGCAATAGATACTCAAGAATTTTAATTTCATCAAAACAAAATGAGTCAAATCAATTCACCATAAACGAGTCAAAAGTCAAGATCAATTTTAACGAAGTTCTTGCAATAATACAAATTTTATGTTACTTAATATTACATTCTAAAACATTTATCAATTTATTAATTAATTCGTGTATCTTTTATATAGGGTGATGCACTTAAATTGAACATCTTGAATGTTTCGCTTATTTTTAATAATATAAAAAATGTTTCAAATCAAAGTGGAACGATTCGAGGGGAATATATTTTGGTCATGTTGTTTTTTTTCTAAATGGAGACTCCAAAAAGATACGATCACCTCCACTTTTTAAAATGGAATTATGTGATTTTTGTTTATATAATATGATTCCTCTAATTATTCTGCATATAAAAGTAAGATAGAGATATTAAAAAACCAATAATTTACGAGATATTTTATACTTTATTCTGACATATTTTGAAACATAAAATATCTCGTAAACTATTAATTTTTTGGCAACTGTATCCTAATACTTTCATGCACAGAATAATAAGATGATATCTCTATCTTAATACTTAGAGATATCTCTATCTTAATACTTTTATATGCAGAATTAGAGGAATCATATTATGTAAACAAAAATCACATAATTCCACTTTAAAAAGTGGAGGTGATCGTATCTTTTTGGAGTCTCCACCTAGAAAAAAATACGTTTCTCTCGAAACTGTTCCACTTTCATTTGAAACATTTTTATATATCATTAAAAATAAGTGAAATATTCAAGATGATCGATTTAAGTAGACCACTCTGTATAGTAAAATTTTATATGATAGACAGAGTATCTCTATCGGTCGCTCACCTGCTTGGTCTTCCCCAGCGTATTGTTATAGATCAGATCAGACTTGTTCTTCTCCTCCACGTTAGACGTTTCGTGATCGCTTATGCTAATAAGTTCGATGTTGTCCATGTTTTTAGGCTCGAAAGAGATACTTTTGATGCCATCTACCTTCTTCATATTATGTGCGGCAGTTGTTGCTGCAGCAGACAGAAGTTGCTCCTCACTTACGGAGAATGTATCAGAGTCCAAGCTTACGGTCGTGTCGGCATCGCTTTTTTTGGACTCGGCGCTGCCGTTCACCAGTCTCTTGTCCGACGATTTCGACTCCTGGGATGACCCGTTCACGCTCTCCTTGTAACTGCTCTTGTTCTCGTAAATATCCTTGCCTTCGTAACTGCTCTTACTCTCGTAACTGCTCTTACTCTCGTAACTGCTCTTTCCCTCGTAACTTTTGTCCATGACCTGAATCTCAGAAACCTCGATCTCTTTCTTCTCTAACAAACTCAAGATTTTCTCGCCATCCTCGTGCGAATCATCGATCTGAACAACTTCCGGTTTCTTTTTTATACTCTGACGATCGTATATCACTTCAGTCGACGAGTTCAATATCTTTTCGTCGTCGTCATCGATCTCCACTATTTGCGGCTTTGATTTACTATCAACGGTTCGGTTCTCTATTGATATCAATTCTACGCTGCTTCGCGACTTGGTTTGTGAGGACGGGATTTCCTTGTCGTTCTCGTCAACAGTCTTCTTGATCAGCTTGACATAGTTCGACTGATTACTTTCATCGGACGCTGTTTCTGTATCTTTTACAAGCTCCGGCTCATCTAATGTTTCGATTTCGGATTTTTCTATTACAGCATTCGTGGAAGTAACATTTTTTTCGATCGACACATTATTTTCTTCCAGAAGATCATTTTCGGTTGTGGAGTTAAAATTGACGGTAATACTATCATTATTGCTGATGTCCGTAAGTTTTGCAGAGACATTCAGATTCTCATCTTTTCCCACGTCGCATTTCTCGTTCTGCTGATTTGTCTGCTCGGCATGATGCTCCTGAACATTGTCGTCGTTTGTCGTTTCTGCTGCGTGCTCAGTGAGAGTCTTCAGAGTGCTCTGAGTAAATTCTACAGTAGCTGGCTCTTGGGTCTCCTCTATTATAACATTTTTATCCATATTTTTAAACAAGTCCTGGTAAGAATCATCAGATCCACAAGACTGACGACTCTCCTCCTCGAGTCGCTTCTGCAGCTTTCCTTCATCCTCCTCAGACATTTTAGGGATCTTGGCAGATGGTTCGTCAAATCCACTAGCTTTACGTTTCAAATTAACATCGACACTGCCTATTTTTCTGAGCGGCGAATAATTCTGAGGAGGCGTACCTTGGATAATCTCATCCTCGTCAAAGAGCTCATCTTTTTTCTCTGATTCGCTGGATATGTTCTCTGTAGTTCTTTCAAGTCTAGCGTCACTTTCTATTACTTTTTCATCTATGATAGATTCATCTTCTTTGTCATTTGCAGTTATCGCATTACTTTCTTCTATTTGCAATGTTTCTGGAATTTGTTGTGCATCCGCTTGGTCATGATTGGCCTTTCCAGCCTGTGTCTGTTTTAACTTCTCTACCATACTTTCATCTCCTTCAGAATCGACAAGACGAAAATCTTGACTCTCGTTCAAGTTTGTCTCTTGGGTCTCGCTAGTAACTTTCAAGCTTTCATTGGTGCCTTCATAACGGGTCTCCTGCGTATCTGGCACGCAAGTGTCTGATTCCACAGGGTTAGACATTTTTAACAGATCGTTACAAGTGTTCTGAAAAATATAAAAATATAAAATATAAAATAATGTAAATTATAATACGTAATTAGAAAAATAAAATCGTAAACGCCTAAGATAATTTTGTCATTTTGATAACCTACAGAAATGTTATTTCTAAAAAAAAATTGCAGTTTGAAAAATTAATGATGAATTTGGTCTCTTACATTACGCTAGAGTAGTGTACATTAAAGACTGCTTTATGAAGTATCTAAACATAGTGGTATAATATAATCAATTTTGACAATAAAATAATAAATGAATATCTAACATAAAAATTAAATAACATGAAAATGTCATTATAAAGTATTTCATTGTTGAAAATATTTGGTATCCTGATGAAAATAGAAATCGAAGCACAAGTCGAATATAATAGATCTACAATAGTTTTAAGCCTTAAGCTATAAGAAAGCTGGATGAATCAGTTGATTATTCTCCTCGAATTCGACTGTAATTGATCAATTTCTTACGCGACTTAAGACTTAAAACACCTATTGTAGATCCAGGGGAATAGAAGCGTAAACGAAGTCTTTAGGAGACAAAAATTGAAACAATGGAATGTAAAAGAAGCGTAAACGCCCATTAAAAGCGTTACTTTCCCATTACATTCGATTTACGCGCCGATTTTTATTTTTACCAGAATATATAAATATTTAGTTAAAAAGAAATTTCTTTTTTTATCCAAAATTTCGAAAACCACTCAAGTTAGTTTGACGAAACTTTTTATATACAATATTTAAAGTTTCATGAAAACGCAAATCTCGCGTGTGTGCAGCGGGTGTTTACAACTTGTTTGTATTGCTTGCACCTTTTGCACTTAGCATCTTCGCTCTTTCTCTCTTTTCAACGTTCGATATCTAGCTCTCTCTCTCGTTTTAAGTACAAAAATTGTTGGAGTTTCAAGCAAGGCAAACAGACTTAATGGCGACGAAAGGTTACGGCGGGAAAGGAACGTTTACGTCTCTCGAGGGGAAGCAAGCCGGCGCGGCGCGGAACGAGAGACCAGGAAGAACTCAACGCGCGCGACGCGACGTCCGCAGGGGATCATTTCCATCGCGAACGCGAGATATCACCACATTGGTCTACGTTGCCGCGAGCCGCGAGGGAACGATTTCGCCGGTCGCCCGGAGTGAGGAGTCGGCGAATCTCCCCTCTCGAACTTCGATCATACCTCTGATGGCACGCGTAAAACGGAATACTCCCGTAAGGAACAATGCGAGATGCATCGAGAGAGCCGAATGCCCGTGAACTGGCGAGTACTGTTCTTCTTCTCCTCTTTATTCTTCTTCTCCTTTAACGTTGTTCGTTCGTCAGACGGTACATGAGAGAGGTGACACCCGCCATATTTTCACACACGACGTGGCTGATGGCTCGCGGGAACAGCGGGCAGCGGGCTTTATGTTATACCATAATTTTAATGTATTAGAGTTGCGACACTGAGCGGTTAAAATAGAAATATTCTATATGATTGGTCGAATTTAAAAAATAAGAACCAATGAGGTGCTTCCATATGCGGCGTGATTTGCGCAAGCGTAACTTTCGCCAGCCAATCAAATCGTCTCAGTGTTTAAATTTGAATCATTTGAACGCTTCTGACAAGTTATGTGGTCTATTTGCGTTGCTTGAAATTTCCAAAGATTTTTGTACTTTAAACAAGATAAAATGCATTCGGGCGTTGAAGAGAGAGAAAGCGAAGATGCTGAATACAAAAGATGCAACCAACATGATCAGATCTATGGATGCGATCCATTTAACGGTATAAATATTGTACTTTGTTGATCAATCAGCAAAAAGAATTTTATGAAAAGACTTGAAGATAATTACAGACCTTGATAAAAATGAAAATCAGAGTATAAGTCGAATGTAATGGGAGAGTACAGGTGCATTCATATGCAAGCGTCAAACAGCAATCAATCAATGAGGCAATTTTTACAGTGGCGTAAAAAAATATTTTTTACACCACACTGTCCGTATCGCCTAGCTGATTGGTTGCTGCTTCCACTGCTTGGCGCTTGACGCTTGCATGTGAATGTACCTTAACAGAAACGTACACAAAACTTCTAAGAGGCGAAATTTGGAATATCAAAATGTAAAAGAAGCATAAATATTTCTTTTACATTTCATTGTTCCAATTTCCAGAAATTTCGTTTACGCTTCTGTTACTCTTCCATTATATCCGATCTTCGATTTTTATTTTCATCAGGAGAATATCAATAATAATGACTAAAATCAATTTTTCAATCGCCAATTAAATATCTGAAAAATTAATTATTAAGCAGCATTAAATATGTGTGTGTGTGTGTGTGTGTGTGTGTGTGTGTGTGTGTGTGTGTGTGTGTACAGTGAGAGCAAAAGTATTCGTACAAGAACATTTTTTATAAAAAAAGTCTTATATGTTCAAAATAAACATTAATTAGCAATTTTATACAATGAATATATTCTGTTCTAACATAAACAAATGAGCATATTTCTGATTTTAGAAGTTAAATTTCTCAACTGTACGAATACTTTTTGAGCAAACATAGAATTTGTAATTTTCATTTATTTTTCAGATGATATATTTTCTATAATTAATATACATCTTTTTGGTATATATAATTTTAAGAAACATACAGTCTATTTTATTCTTTATGAATAAATTATTAATTATCCAGCAAGAAATGAACGTCAATTAAATGTCGAATCGATGTCAAATTGGTGCTTAAATCATCATATTACAATAATATTGATTTGACATCAATTCGATGACTCATTTTCCGCTAGTTAATATTTATTTTTTAAAAATAAAGTTTTTTTAAAAAACATTTTATCTATACAAATACGTTTTGCACTCACTGTATGCGCGCGCGCGCGCGCACACACACACACACACACACACACACACACACACACACACACACACACACATACACACATACACACACGCACGCACACACATACATACGCACGCTCACGCACACGCACGACTGTGAAACATCAGGATAATAATAAATCAGAAATTAATTAGTATTATATTATTATTTTCAATAAGTTGTTCAGGCTACATGTGTTGCAAGTTGTCGTGATTAATATTAATTTTGTTTATAATATATTATATATACATTTTATAATATTTATGAAATTGTAAATTTGAACTTAATGATTGAGGAATTTAGTATTTTCGAGATGTATGTGCAAAAAATTGTTTCTTCCCATGGTTGTATTTTGTGATATTACTAATGCAAACAGTATAAGAAAATAATGAATGTTGATCCTTGGTTTATTTATTAATATAACTAAATAATTATTAATAATATTAATAATAATATTAATTAATAATATTAGTATATATAATAAAATAATAATCAAATTTCAAAATGCATAAAAGTTTTTGATTCTTAGTTTGAAATAAATTATAGGGAAAATACTTTTGAACAAATGATACACAATCTAGAGAACTAGCTAAGAAAAATATTTATTAAATATATTTTCGAATCTATTTTTTATTAATTATATTAATTTTATTAATTTTTTAATTATATTAATTTTTTAACCCTTAAGCACTAAGATAAAATAATGATACTTTTACCTGATTAAGACATTGATTAAAAAAAAAACTGGAATAAAAACAGCAATTTTATAAATCTATGTTTTATTAATCAAACTGATATAGCATAGAGCGTGCAGCGTTTTTTCTTTCGCGTGGTCTCACGGACCAACCATAGTACTTGAAGGTTAAATAAATTTCTGGAATATATTACATATTTTTATTTTGTATTATTCTTTTTTACATTATAATATTTTTGTATTTATAATATTGTTTTTTAATGTTTATTTTGTGTTTAATGTCTTTTGTTAAAGTGTATTGCAAAGAGTGTTGTTAAGTATAGTGATAAATAATAATTCGAATTTATTGTACCACGAAATGATAACGTAACTTGATAACAATTCTGATTGGTCGCTTGTATGATATTTTTGTCCTTATATCAGTGTTGCTGTTTTTGATGATTTTTCACTAATTTATTGATTTTAAGGTCTTTTGATTTAATGAATTATTTTCTTTATTTGGTGAATTTTATGTCAGCATCCTCTACTTCTCTTAAGTCCAATGTCCACGATGCTAGAAATCAGTCCGAGATCTTGGATGGAGAAAGAATTAACAAATCACATATGAACAATTTGATCATATGATATACCATTGCGATTGGTCAATTCTTTCTTCATCCGAGGTTTCGGACCGATTTCTAGTATCGTGGACACAAGGCTTTATTGAGGCCGGTCTCATTTTTTGAAGCTGCTTTTTCATGCAAGCAAAAAAAGCTCGCATTTATCCCCATTCCGTCATAATTCAAATCCAGTATTGAAAAGCTAAAGCTATCACCTTCTTTCTTTTTATGGAGCGAAGTTTTGCTGGCAAAATTACTCCCACTATGCCGCGAATAAGAGAGCATTTATACTGGCCGTAACCGTATGCCGTATGTCATAATCTGTAAAAATTGATCAATCACCTTCGAGTATTCCCTTCTTATCGCCGAATGAGAGGGAAATACTTGACTATGATTAGTCAATTCTTACAGATTACGGCACATAACATATGGTTACGGTTAATATAAACGCTCCCTTATGCTTTATGTGTTATGCGTTATGCAAGAGTCTGTGCTCTTCGTTTTATATTGGAACTGACTAATTGCATTTGCTGTTCAGCAGAATTGACCACTCACGGTTGACACTTAGTCGACCGATTAGAATAATCAGAATTGATGAGACCGGCTTTTAATCTTGTTTTCAATTTTTCATTGGATCTAAATATTGGACCATATTAACATAAATCAAGAATCTTGAAGTTGCGTTTTCTAACTGAACGCAGACAATCTACTTTTATATATGGGTTTTATTTTAAATTTCACAGACTAAAGTATAATGAATTGTTTTTGTCAATAATTTTATAATTGATCTATTATAGTTATTTTTTAAAAAATATAGATAATGATACGTGAAGAGAGATTGTTACAATTTTATAATACAATATATTAGGCCGGAATCAAACTAAGCATTGAAGATTAATTAAGATTGATTAAGATTAAAGATTAAAGATTGAAATTTTACTAATGAAAACAAAGAAGTTTTGGCTCCTTTTGTTCTGGTTGGTCAAACTTCAATCTTTCAATCTTCAATCTCATTCTTCAATGCGTAGTCTAATTCCGGCCTTAGAACCGGTTGTTTCACCTTTTGACAAATTTTAAGCATTAGGGATCTATTGTTCCACCTTTTGATAAATTTTACCTGTTGAGTAAGTAGCAAGATTATTCAATTACATGCGCGATTGCCAGATTTACCTTAACAGATAAAACTTTATCAAAAGGTGGAACAACCGGGTCTAAGTAAGTAATAAAGGGAGCTTCCTAGCAAGAGACATAAATTGACACATGAATCATTCTGTCCTTGTTCAATAATCAGTAAGAAACCAAGATGGAATGACTCTTGTCGATGGAATGATTTGTGCCTCTGCTGGAAAACTCCCAAAACCAATCGCATTGCTAGAGACTTACCTAACACGTAAAATTTACCAAAAGATGGAACAACTGGCTTTTAATAGGTCTGTTCGCGTTGCTCGTACTTTTTGCACTCGGCATCTTCGCTTTCTCTTTTTTCAAAGCCAAATATATATTTATCTTATTTTTAAAAAAATTTGGAAATTTCATGCAACGCGAACAGACCTATTGATATAATTGTGTAGTACAGCAGTGAATAAAGCCAGCGGCACATGATGCTTGTTTTTCTGCTGGATTGCTAACTGGATTAGAATCTTGCCACCGTATTGATTGCGGTGCTGTCAATATCAGCATCGCAGCTAATACGATAGCAAGATTCTAACACCCGTATTCATAGTCTTTCTTTATTTTAAGGATGGAGGAAGTCTCCATGAAGGATTCCTCGATTCTCCAAGGCCGCTTTGTTTCATAAATGGATCTTTGCCTTCTTGAAGGAAGGAATATTTTAGAGATTTTAATAATCTACTGAGGATAGCATGTCATAATATATAGTATATACGTAGCTAATATTGTGAATTACGAATAATAAAGGTTATAAAAGCAATGTTAATTAAATAAGTCATGATTAAGCATTTTGCAACAATAATGGACAAAAATAAAATTAATAGCGAATTTAATTGGACGGACTCATATACATTAAAACCGTCGTACATACACAAAATAATGTAAATATATATTTATAAATAAATATAGAAATTAAATTGTGAAATACTCAATACATCTTACTGTTAAATAAAATATATATTTTATAATTCGAAATATTTGCATTTTATTTTTATACTCAAATTAAATTAGTGTACAACGGTTTTAATATGCATCAGTGCTTCCAATCGAATTCGTTATAATGCTTATTATGCGAAGAAGAAGAAAATGCTTTTAGAGGAGATTATTTCCGAAAAAAAGCTATCAAAAATTATCGATGAGCCAGATTTAAATTAAAAGCTATCGAAAGTAAAAAGACCGGAGTGACGAATTAAATTTGGAGATTTGCTTGGTTATAAAGGCTACATCTCAAAGAAACTCGTAATCTCCCTTGAGAAAAGAAAATTAATAAGGCTCCTTGTTTGGTCAAAGAAGGTTTATGAAATATGAAATGAGAAACAAGGAAAAACTATAAATTTCTCATACCACAAAAAAGAACTATGAATACTGGTATAAGCCAACTACAAATGCAGCAGGAAAACAAGCATTATGTGCTACTGACTTAATATATCTGTATGTAAATTGTAAATGATGGTATTTATTTATTAAAGAGCAACCATACTGTCAACAGAGATTGCAAAAAAAATTCACCCTGTTTTGTCTTTTCTTCTCTCTCTCTCTTTTTAATTACTTCACGCATTTGGTGAATTTTGAGATCTTTTAATGAATTTTAAGCAGGAATTTAATGAAATTATATTTTGACCCACGGCAATCCTCGGGTGTCATTCTTGTTTGTTCGATAAATAAGGATGATATGTGGTCTGTTTTTACTGCATTAGATTGCATTAGAAGTTTCTTTCTCGCTTTCGACAAATATCAAACATATATCTATTTCACTTTAAGTTTCAAAAGTGTACACTGGTTTAGCTATAGAAAACAGACCTATGACATCCGAGGAGCACCCAAGTGGGAATCTGAACACAATCTAAAGCCGTAATCACACTACAGGCTCCTGACTCTGAGATCTGACTCCCGACTTCCGACTCAAAGTCGGTCGAACAGAGTGATTTCTATTCTCGAATCGGTAGTCAGGGCCTAGTTTCCACTCAGAGTTTCCGGATCGGAATGTAAGAACCAACCAACTACAGTCAAGAATTCCCCTGTTAAGGCTTAAACACAATAGGCACAGGCAATCAGAGTTCTGGGATATAATATCGAACTTACACATCAGAGCTCTGATTGGACGGCTCGTTATTCCCTGTTGCCTGTGCCTATTATCTGTGCCTATTATGTTTAAAGCTGGAAACAATAAAAAGGAATAAGAGCAATAAGAGAACAGGAACAGGGAATAAGAGATTTCAACTTATCAGAAACCATGAATAATAGAATGGACGCTTTCTGATAGGTTGAAATCTTTTATTCCCTATTCCTATTGCCTGTGCTTTTCATTGTGTTTCCAGCTTAAGCCTTACAGCCGAAACGACAGGCCAGAGTCGGCTGCTGTGATTCGTAGAATGATAGTTGGGAGTCTAAGATGGCTCCCCAGTGACTCCAGTCGATCACAATGGTGGTCGTACTTGTTTCTTGTCACTCGCCTAGGTGAGATCTAGGAGCTACAGTCAGTAGTGTGCATGAGATAGAATCGTGATTGTTTCTTTATTTTCTTCAAACTATCTACACGGTTTCGTGCTGCATTACAGTATTGTTTGATACATAATATAATTTAGCGTTGTTATTATTGGTTCGTGTATATTTTATAATTATGTCGAATCAGTCACCAGAGAGTGAAAACGAGATATTGATGAGCAGAGATGAACTAGGCTATCAAAAATGGTAAAATTTCATCTTTTCTTTTCTTCGGCCTTTTCTTTATTCTTTGATAAATATGAAAATCCGAGCGTATAAGTCGATGGAAGAGTAATATAACAGAAGCGTAAACGAAGTTTCTAGAAGATGAAAATTGAAATAACGGACCTCTTTTACATTCCATTGTTTCGATTTTCACTTTCTAGAAACTTCATTTACTCTTCTATTACTCTCCCATTACATTCGACTTACGTTACGATTTTTATTTTCACCAAGGTTTTTTCTCATTTTTAAGCAACACGTACTTCTGTCGGACAAATTGAAAATATACGTAATAGTGACCACGTGTTAAATTTGGAAATAGGAATGCTCGTATTCGGAACTTTATCGATAAGAATTAAAGTCGTCGTATTCATAATTGTAATAAATTATTTTGACACAAATATTGTTCTATCTTTCTTTGCATTTTATGAATAAGAAAAACGGAATGATACTTGTATTTATATGTATCTAAATGGAAGGCATCCGCATAGCAAATAATTCTACAAAATTCTTCGATCCGATTTTTAAAAAAATGATTCGAAAAAAGGGATTATAGAATAATCCCTACAGCACAAAGTTGCATAAAAGTTGCAGCGATATTTGCTGCAAATTCTATACTGTATAGTGATTCGATTCAATTCTTATTATCGACGTTTCTCGAAATTTCTATGGATGCTTCTGGAAAATTCCTTTTGTATAAGTCGATCGGTATTTTTTCTACTTCTTTTAAGAACTCGGCTTTTGTTTTTGTTTTTTGCGAAGATAATATTGACTGTTTTCTACGCAACAATGTTCTTGACACATTCAATGATAGTAAAACAGTTAAAGATAGACCGATATACTTATGTGACTGAAAACAAAAGCAGTTTTTATAACAATCCACATTATAGTCGTTTATGCTCGTTATTATGCTTTCTATATTAAACTTTAATTTCGGTTCAACTTATTGTTATCTTTTTCTAAATTTTTCTATTTAAAATATAACTAGGCATTTATAATCGATTTTTATTTTAAGCCAGCTTAATGACTTGCATGCTGAATGCGATGAGTGACGAACGATATCCAATGAAATCTCTGTTTTTCACACGTCTCTCATTAAGCAAAGTTCTCATTCGCAAAGAAATATCGCTCATCGCTCATTGTTCATCGCGTCCAGTGGCGTGTTCAAATTTCTAATACCTTGGGTGTCATGTCATCCTTGTTTAACATTCAGTAAACAACATTGCAAGAATAGAGTGATACCTGAGTGGCACTGAGCGAGAATCTGAATACAGTGTACAAGAGCCATTAGGCCGGAATCAGACTATGCATTGAAGAATGAGATTAAAGATTGAAAGATTGAAATTTGACCAATCAGAACAAAAGGAGCCTAAACTTCTTTGTCCTCATTGGTGAAATTTCAATTTTTAATTCTGATTCGGCCTTAGAATATTTCCACACAACTTGTATAGTATAGTGGAAGGGATAACATGGGGTGTGCAGTTGCATAGTGAGTGCATCCAATCAGAAGCATGACCGCTCACTGAATCCTCAGGGATGCGATTATATGGAGTGCGGTATGCGGTATAGTATACACGATATAGTAACTAATAGTAACTAACTAGGCAACTAGCAAACCGCGTCACAGTATAATCATGATTATACTGTGATCGCGTATGGGTGCTATTTTATTTATGCGTTTTTGACGTACGACAAATTTTTCAAACCTGTTGATTGGCTACAGTATAGAGAGATCCGAGGATCTCTCTGTCCTGTACACATTTGTCGTACAAAAACGTACAAATGAAATAGCACCCTATCACGTACCGCCTATTTCTTTTACTGATATTACATGGAGCGCGGTTTGCGGCACGGGCTAGTAACAAACTCACATTACGATACATTGCTATGCCCTTTTAGTAGAATTAATTGATTTAAATGCAATTATTAAGTAAATCCGTTAAAAAAATAAGAGTATCGATAAAGTATGCATAAAAATAAGTTAATATATTATTAAAAAAATTCATACTAATGTGAGTTTCACTAGCCCGTGCCGCAAACCGCATGCAAATCGCGCTCCATAGGTGCGTTCGGGGAGACGCTATTCGCGCTACAAATTGTTCGCGGAGCTGCAGATAACGCTAACACTCATGTGATCATGACGTCACTAATGATAGTGTGTTACGTCACAACTGCGCGCTATCAACGTTATTCCTTCCGAGGTAGTATATTGGCAGAGTTAGCATTTATAAATCCGTGAACGACCCTAGCGTAGCTAGTTAATATTCGTTTAATATTCGTCAAAGTTAGATTAATGTTTGAGGGGATTCTGTTCTCAAGTGGCACCAAACTTTTCTCTCTTAAAATTTCTAGGAGTAGAGTAAACGTACGTACGTAATGTGCGAATTTCAAATTTTATCATAATGAATGCAATCTCAATTTTAATCTCTGCTGATGATTTGCCACTAGGCTGAAGTGAACGTAATTCTTGCTTGTGCATCATCTTTAACTTTTCAAAGTTTCTGCGAAGTCTTGTGTATTTGATTTCATTATACAGTAAATATGAAAGTCAGAGGTATTTTGTTACTGATAATTTTTAATTCCCGTGTATGGAAAAAAGTTATTATCGCGGTATAGCACGGCAGATCCTTATTAGATGTAGATACGCTTTCAAAAGAATCTACAAAAAATTCTTCCTTTCTGATTTATTTACTTAGTGTAACTATTAATTTTTTGATCTAATTTACATTGTTCACTTCGGCCTAGCGACAAGCTATCATAGAGATTGCAATTGAGATTGTGTTCTATTCACTACAAGAAAATTAAAAATTTACGTTACAAAACCTTAAAAATTTTAATTATAGAGAAAAGTTTGGTTAGTGATTGAAAACAGAATCCCCTACATTAACTTAACCTCGACGAATATTGGGTCATCTAAAAAGTATCCGCGGTTTTTTGTCACTAGATGTGTGTTGATGGTCATATATCTAGTGATAAAGTACCGCGGATACTTTTTAGACGACCCAATATATCTCTAGTTAAACGCTACCAACGTATGCTAGGATCGTTCGTCTACTATTGGCTTCAAGAACAGTGTTGGTAGCGTTTGCGTTCATAGCACGAATAGTGTCTTCCCCGACGCATCCTATGTAATATCAGCGAAAGAAATAGGCGGTCCATGGTAGCCGTTTAGTTGCCTAGTTAATTACTATACTGCATACTGCGTACTGCGCTCCAGGTAATCTCACTCTCAGTAAGTTCTTGCATCTGATTGGCATATGCCATTAGATCGAAAAATATAGGCCAAATTGGACGCAAGAGTACTGAGCGCTCAGTGAGCGGTCGTACTTCTGAATGCCACCAAATATATATCTCTCTTTCTAAAGGCCATTCTATTTTGATCATATCGTAGATGTTGCAAGTCATAGCTTATTGCTTCAGCCAATCCGATGCTTCAATTTTAAAGTCGTATGATGCTTATGACGCTTCCGACGCTACGATACAACCAATGTAGAATAGCCTTAAATCTCTACCGTCTCCGTGGACTATTCATAAGGAGGAAACTATCAATTATGAAACGCTAAACATGGGACGGTATTCATAATCTTCTTCGTTCTTATTTTAAATCTGTCTTAAGTAATATTAGGTCATCTAAAAAGTATCCGCGGTTTTTTGTCACTAGATGTGTGTTGATGGTCATATATCTAGTGACAAAGTACCGCGGATACTTTTTAGATGACCCAATATCTTAAAATGCTAGTACAGTTCTCGGATTGATATCTTAAGATTGTATTTAAGACAGTCTTAAATGTAAGAATCGACTACCGACCTGTTTCGTGAAATTCATACTGATTCTTTTCTTGTGCAGATCTTATCGCGTTTCTCTTATAAAGACGCATGTAAAATGTGATTGGATAATTTTTTTAATGCATACGTTTATGCGGCTATGCAAGTTTGTGTGGATTTATCTTTAAGCCCTGAAAACCACATTAGCATCTTCAGGGGATCGATTCTATATTTTGAAATAAGGTGAAAATTATAAAAGTGAGCGAATTTACTAGAATACTGATTATTTCATTGGTACATCTAGTAAATTTGTTCGCTTTTATAATTTTCATCTTGTTTGAAGATATAGAATCGACCCTAAGATATTACTTAAACTAAGATTCGACTATGGACGATATTTATAATTCGGTCTTATTTTAAGATTGTCCTAAATAATATCTTAAGACGCTAATACGATCTTATGAGCCTCTATTCTCTAAAAGTATCGCATACGATAAACTAGAGAAATGCTATAGTATGTGTAACGTATACTATAGTATTGGATCATCTAAAAAGTATCCGCGGTTTTTTGTCACTAGATGGTGTTGATGGTCTTCAGATGCTAATGCTAATTCTCCGATTTCGTAACATCATAAGACTATACTTAAGGTGGTTTTTTAATACGAAAATTTGGGACACCTCACCAGGGTCCACCCAAAATTAGACATTTCTATGGTAACTCGATTTACTAAAGAACCACCTTAAATATAAGAACCCACAATGAATATTGATCAGTGTAGGAACCAATTATATTGGGTCATCTAGAAAGTATCCGCGGTACTTTGTCACTAGATATATGACCATCAACATACATCTAGTGACAAAAAACCGCGGATACTTTTTAGATGATCCAATATTAAAGGGATCCTAAAGTAGTCCTGTTTTACTATAATTACGCGCGCGTTTTAGGAGAAATCTCCAAATTGGCTTCACGGATTGCAAAATTTTTTTACAAAATTAAAGAATGCATTAAAAAATCTCGGAAAACACGATTTCACGAGAAAATCGGAAAAAAATTAAAAAATTCACTTTTTCTGACACATACAACTGTCACCTGATAGATTAACATTTGCTTGATATAAAAGTTTTACAACTTGTAGATTGAAAATAAGCGTGAGGCGAGAGATTCAGGCGACAGATTACTTGAACGAACAATATTGTTAATTTATGGAATTAAGAGGTTCGTTCACGTTGTTTGAAATCCCCAAAATTGTTTGCTTAAAACGGGATAAACATACATTCGAGAGTTGAAAAAAGAGAGAACGAAGATACTAAGTGCAAAAAGTACAAGCAACAGACCTAAGATTTAAAGCATAGAAAAAACATTTCTCCTAAAACGAAATTACGTGCTTTTTTTCTTTTTTACACATTCGAAAATCCTTTTCCAAGCTCAAAGTATACACATTAATATGTGTTATACGCATTAATACGTGTCTGTGAGGTGGAATTTATTTCGAGAACGACAAAAAATTTTTCTTAAAATTTCAATTTCGAAATTTTTTGTTGTTTTCAACATAAACTTCACCTCACAGACACGTATTAATGGCGTATACTTTAAGAATTATTAAGAATTATTAAATGTTCACTTTAATATTGAGCGCTTACAGTTTTCTCTATTGAACGTATATTAAATAAATTTGTAACTTTTTAGGTAAAATAGGATTCTGACAATTGTTGCTCTTCACGTGAAGCAAGATGAATGAATTATTACTGATTATTTACTATTTTTTTATTATACTTGATATACATATATATAATATTGTATTATTTTTTATTAAAGGCTTGCAGAGCGTTCATGCAGCACATATTTACACTCACTAAAGAAAGGTGAAATAATTCATAATGAACATCCAAAAAAAGTGGATTACATGTTCGAGAAAAAAATCAAGATGTTACTTATTGATTGTGATCTTGCTGTCATTTTGCTAACAGAGGATGGAGAAGTATATCTCAGAATTAATATCTCTGAAGAAAAAATTTCACTGAAATTATTTCACATTTTGAAACACTTTTCAGCAAAATTTCAGCATGTCAGAAAAATTTTAGTTTAATTTCAGCGATTTTTAGTTGAAAAATTAATTTTCAGAAAAAATTTCAGAAAAATTCAACAAAAAATTCAGAGAAATTTTAATAAATTTTCAGAGAAATTCTAATTCAATTTCAGCAATTTTTTAGTATGTTGGCTGAAAAATTTACTTTCAGTTGGTACTTTCCATTTCATTTGATGACACAAGTATTGTTCTATGCTTGTTGACATTCAGAGAGTGACAAAGATAGAACGACACTTGTGTCGACTTGTGTCATCAAATGGAAAGCACCTAGTGAATTTCAGCAAATTTTGATCAATTTCGCTGAAATGTTTCAAAACGTAGCATAATTTCAATGAAATTTTTTCACCAGGGATACTAAAAATGTTTAACACTTAATTATATATAATAATATATTACTGATTTTTCATTAAATTTAATGCTCTTAATATTTAAAAATCATATTATGAACATACATAGCACAGTAGATAGAAAAATTATTTTTATTTCTTAATAATTAATAAAACACATTTGGAAATGAAAGAAAAATTACTTTAGGATTCAAATGAATTTTATTCCCATAAAAATATTTCGATATTTGATAGTAGAGATTATGACATTCTCTATATTTATTTTAGTAATCTCATAAAAAATGGATTTGATGCATTTTATATATAAT